>NC_133380.1:42637948-42729794 GCF_049309525.1 Garra rufa | reverse complement strand
AACGCCTCCGTCTGTCTCTGGGCTGCCGAGAACTGTTGGGCAAAGTCCTCGACAGAGTCGCCGAATAGGCCCCTCTGGGAGATGGGAGCGTCGAGAAAGCGTGCTTTGTCGGCATCTGCCATCTGGGCCAGAGAGAGCCACAGGTGTCGCTCCTGGACCACAGCCGTGGACATCACCTGACCAAGGGCCCGCGCCGCGACCTTCGTCGCACGAAGGGCGAAGTCGGTGGCAGCGCGGAGTTCCTGCATCGTACCTTGGTCGGGACCACCCTCGTGCAGCTGTTTCAACCCCTTGGCCTGGTAGACCTGCAGGGTTGCCATCGCATGCAGGGCCGAGGCGGCCTGGCCCGCAGCGTGAAAAGCGCGGCCCGCAAGGGCGGACGAGCGCTCACACGCCTTGGACGGGAGACGCGGCCGGCCCCGCCAGGTGGCAGCGCCACGCGGGCAAAGTTGCACCGCCATAGCGCGCTCGACCTGGGGAACCGACGCATACCCCCTGGCCGCCCCGCCATCAAGGGTGGCGAGGGGAGAGGAGCCGGGCAGCGGGCGAGATGAAAAGGGCGCCCGCCAGGTCTTAACCAGCTCCTCGTGCACCTCCGGGAAGAATGGCACCGGGGGAGGGCGAGGCGATGCCGCCGGAGCCGTCCCCAGGAACCAGTCGCCCAGCCGAGAAGGATCGGCCGAGGCCGATGGAGTAACCTCCAGGCCGATCCCCCTGGCGGCTCGGAGGAGCATAGCCGAGAGCTCGGAGTCTGCCTCCGACGGGGCAGCAACCGCGGAGGGGCGCCGCGCCGCCGGAAGAGCGTCCTCACCCCCTGACTCTCCCTCTGACGCAGCGTCAGACATCTCTTCCTCCTGAGGAGCGCCAAAGGAGACGCCCAGCCCGGCTGGCGGGGAGGCGTACTGCTTTGGCATCTCGACGGGGGTATGCTGGCGGGCGGAAGACCGCAGGGCTTTTGGAGCCGGCGGAACGTTCGGCACCGTGACTCGAAATTCCCCCTCGTGCCTCGCCACAGCGGCGGAAAAATTCCGCAGGCCGTGGGGCGCGAAGGGGGGCCTGCCCGCGAGCGAGCGGCGAGTCCTCAGCATTCCCATGGTCATGCTTTCGCAATGAATGCATGAACCATCCGTGAAAGCTGCCTCAGCATGTTCAATGCCCAGACATGTGAAGCAGCTTTCATGTCCGTCCAGTGAGGTGAGGAAACTGCCACACCCAGAAGCGCACGGCCGGAAAGCCATTCTGAAAAGAACGTCTTTACACAGCCGTGAGAAATTGCTCTTTTAGTCCCGGTCTGCCCAGGGAGGAAACCGCGGCACCACTGTGCATTCAATGGGGCTTGCTCGCTGGAACGCAGGAGGCTTTTATGGCCGTGAAAACGGCCGCCCGCGGGACCCCGCTGGCGGCGCCGAGAAATTCACTCTTTTAGTTTGTCTCTTTCAATCGGCGCACACCAGCAGAGAGAGCAGCAGGAACGTGAAGTTTTCCTTTTTCTTGAGGAGAGAAGGCTTGAGCATACCGGCTCTGAAAGCGAAAGTCTGTTTGAGTGATGCGCGCCGCCTTCTTATATACCCGCATGTGCGGGGGAGTGGCCGACGCGCACGTCCACTCGCCAATTTGCAATTGGCCTTTTTTATATAAGGCTCAGAGATGATCGGTCTCTCAGGCGAGATCCCAATGTAACGTCGAAGTGATTCGACTGAAGGGGTAACAGCTTTTCAGCGCAGAACAAAGCTGGTTCCAGCAATGCAAGCTGAATCTCTGTCCCACTTTAACTTTGCAGTCTGTGCATGAATAAAACCTATTTTGCAACACAGAGAAACATATCTGAAGGTGTTAGAAGTGTTTTGCATGATTTTTGAAGTTAGACCCTGAAATGTCAGAAAACAGCTTTTCAGCGCAGAACAAAGTTGGTTCAGGCAATGCAAGCTGAATCTTGGTCCCACTTTAAATTTACACTCTGTGCATGAATAAAAGCTATTTTGCAACACAGAGAAACATATCTGAAGGTGTTAGAAGTGTTTTGCATGATTTTTGAAGTTAGACCCTGAAATGTCAGAAAACAGCTTTTCAGCGCAGAACAAAGCTGGTTACAGCAATGCAAGCTGAATCTCTGTCCCACTTTAACTTTGCAGTCTGTGCATGAATAAAACCTATTTTGCAACACAGAGAAACATATCTGAAGGTGTTAGAAGTGTTTTGCATGATTTTTGAAGTTAGACCCTGAAATGTCAGAAAACAGCTTTTCAGCGCAGAAAAAAGTTGGTTCAGGCAATGCAAGCTGAATCTTGGTCCCACTTTAAATTTACACTCTGTGCATGAATAAAAGCTATTTTGCAACACAGAGAAACATATCTGAAGGTGTTAGAAGTGTTTTGCATGATTTTTGAAGTTAGACCCTGAAATGTCAGAAAACAGCTTTTCAGCGCAGAACAAAGCTGGTTACAGCAATGCAAGCTGAATCTCTGTCCCACTTTAACTTTGCAGTCTGTGCATGAATAAAACCTATTTTGCAACACAGAGAAACATATCTGAAGGTGTTAGAAGTGTTTTGCATGATTTTTGAAGTTAGACCCTGAAATGTCAGAAAACAGCTTTTCAGCGCAGAAAAAAGTTGGTTCAGGCAATGCAAGCTGAATCTCTGTCTCACTTTAAATTTACACTCTGTGCATGAACAAAACCTATTTTGCAACACAGAGAAACATATCTGAAGGTGTTAGAAGTGTTTTGCATGATTTTTGAAGTTAGACCCTGAAATGTCAGAAAACAGCGTTTCAGCGCAGAACAAAGTTGGTTCAGGCAATGCAAGCTGAATCTCTGTCCCACTTTAACTTTGCAGTCTGTGCATGAATAAAACCTATTTTGCAACACAGAGAAACATATCTGAAGGTGTTAGAAGTGTTTTGCATGATTTTTGAAGTTAGACCCTGAAATGTCAGAAAACAGCTTTTCAGCGCAGAACAAAGCTGGTTCCAGCAATGCAAGCTGAATCTCTGTCCCACTTTAACTTTGCAGTCTGTGCATGAATAAAACCTATTTTGCAACACAGAGAAACATATCTGAAGGTGTTAGAAGTGTTTTGCATGATTTTTGAAGTTAGACCCTGAAATGTCAGAAAACAGCTTTTCAGCGCAGAACAAAGTTGGTTCAGGCAATGCAAGCTGAATCTTGGTCCCACTTTAAATTTACACTCTGTGCATGAATAAAAGCTATTTTGCAACACAGAGAAACATATCTGAAGGTGTTAGAAGTGTTTTGCATGATTTTTGAAGTTAGACCCTGAAATGTCAGAAAACAGCTTTTCAGCGCAGAACAAAGCTGGTTACAGCAATGCAAGCTGAATCTCTGTCCCACTTTAACTTTGCAGTCTGTGCATGAATAAAACCTATTTTGCAACACAGAGAAACATATCTGAAGGTGTTAGAAGTGTTTTGCATGATTTTTGAAGTTAGACCCTGAAATGTCAGAAAACAGCTTTTCAGCGCAGAACAAAGTTGGTTCAGGCAATGCAAGCTGAATCTTGGTCCCACTTTAAATTTACACTCTGTGCATGAATAAAAGCTATTTTGCAACACAGAGAAACATATCTGAAGGTGTTAGAAGTGTTTTGCATGATTTTTGAAGTTAGACCCTGAAATGTCAGAAAACAGCTTTTCAGCGCAGAAAAAAGTTGGTTCAGGCAATGCAAGCTGAATCTCTGTCTCACTTTAAATTTACACTCTGTGCATGAATAAAACCTATTTTGCAACACAGAGAAACATATCTGAAGGTGTTAGAAGTGTTTTGCATGATTTTTGAAGTTAGACCCTGAAATGTCAGAAAACAGCTTTTCAGCGCAGAACAAAGTTGGTTCAGGCAATGCAAGCTGAATCTTGGTCCCACTTTAAATTTACACTCTGTGCATGAATAAAAGCTATTTTGCAACACAGAGAAACATATCTGAAGGTGTTAGAAGTGTTTTGCATGATTTTTGAAGTTAGACCCTGAAATGTCAGAAAACGGCTTTTCAGCGCAGAAAAAAGTTGGTTCAGGCAATGCAAGCTGAATCTCTGTCTCACTTTAAAATTACACTCTGTGCATGAATAAAAGCTATTTTGCAACACAGAGAAACATATCTGAAGGTGTTAGAAGTGTTTTGCATGATTTTTGAAGTTAGACCCTGAAATGTCAGAAAACAGCGTTTCAGCGCAGAACAAAGTTGGTTCAGGCAATGCAAGCTGAATCTCTGTCCCACTTTAACTTTGCAGTCTGTGCATGAATAAAACCTATTTTGCAACACAGAGAAACATATCTGAAGGTGTTAGAAGTGTTTTGCATGATTTTTGAAGTTAGACCCTGAAATGTCAGAAAACAGCTTTTCAGCGCAGAACAAAGCTGGTTCCAGCAATGCAAGCTGAATCTCTGTCCCACTTTAACTTTGCAGTCTGTGCATGAATAAAACCTATTTTGCAACACAGAGAAACATATCTGAAGGTGTTAGAAGTGTTTTGCATGATTTTTGAAGTTAGACCCTGAAATGTCAGAAAACAGCTTTTCAGCGCAGAACAAAGTTGGTTCAGGCAATGCAAGCTGAATCTTGGTCCCACTTTAAATTTACACTCTGTGCATGAATAAAAGCTATTTTGCAACACAGAGAAACATATCTGAAGGTGTTAGAAGTGTTTTGCATGATTTTTGAAGTTAGACCCTGAAATGTCAGAAAACAGCGTTTCAGCGCAGAACAAAGTTGGTTCAGGCAATGCAGGCTGAATCTCTGTCCCACTTTAACTTTGCAGTCTGTGCATGAATAAAACCTATTTTGCAACACAGAGAAACATATCTGAAGGTGTTAGAAGTGTTTTGCATGATTTTTGAAGTTAGACCCTGAAATGTCAGAAAACAGCTTTTCAGCGCAGAACAAAGCTGTTCCAGCAATGCAAGCTGAATCTCTGTCCCACTTTAACTTTGTAGTCTGTGCATGAATAAAACCTATTTTGCAACACAGAGAAACATATCTGAAGGTGTTAGAAGTGTTTTGCATGATTTTTGAAGTTAGACCCTGAAATGTCAGAAAACAGCTTTTCAGCGCAGAACAAAGTTGGTTCAGGCAATGCAAGCTGAATCTTGGTCCCACTTTAAATTTACACTCTGTGCATGAATAAAAGCTATTTTGCAACACAGAGAAACATATCTGAAGGTGTTAGAAGTGTTTTGCATGATTTTTGAAGTTAGACCCTGAAATGTCAGAAAACAGCTTTTCAGCACAGAAAAAAGTTGGTTCAGGCAATGCAAGCTGAATCTCTGTCTCACTTTAAATTTACACTCTGTGCATGAATAAAACCTATTTTGCAACACAGGGAAACATATCTGAAGGTGTTAGAAGTGTTTTGCATGATTTTTGAAGTTAGACCCTGAAATGTCAGAAAACAGCTTTTCAGTGCAGAAAAAAGTTGGTTCAGGCAATGCAAGCTGAATCTCTGTCTCACTTTAAATTTACACTCTGTGCATGAATAAAACCTATTTTGCAACACAGAGAAACATATCTGAAGGTGTTAGAAGTGTTTTGCATGATTTTTGAAGTTAGACCCTGAAATGTCAGAAAACAGCGTTTCAGCGCAGAACAAAGTTGGTTCAGGCAATGCAAGCTGAATCTCTGTCCCACTTTAACTTTGCAGTCTGTGCATGAATAAAACCTATTTTGCAACACAGAGAAACATATCTGAAGGTGTTAGAAGTGTTTTGCATGATTTTTGAAGTTAGACCCTGAAATGTCAGAAAACAGCTTTTCAGCGCAGAACAAAGTTGGTTCAGGCAATGCAAGCTGAATCTTGGTCCCACTTTAAATTTACACTCTGTGCATGAATAAAAGCTATTTTGCAACACAGAGAAACATATCTGAAGGTGTTAGAAGTGTTTTGCATGATTTTTGAAGTTAGACCCTGAAATGTCAGAAAACAGCTTTTCAGCGCAGAACAAAGTTGGTTCAGGCAATGCAAGCTGAATCTTGGTCCCACTTTAAATTTACACTCTGTGCATGAATAAAAGCTATTTTGCAACACAGAGAAACATATCTGAAGGTGTTAGAAGTGTTTTGCATGATTTTTGAAGTTAGACCCTGAAATGTCAGAAAACAGCTTTTCAGCGCAGAAAAAAGTTGGTTCAGGCAATGCAAGCTGAATCTCTGTCTCACTTTAAATTTACACTCTGTGCATGAATAAAACCTATTTTGCAACACAGGGAAACATATCTGAAGGTGTTAGAAGTGTTTTGCATGATTTTTGAAGTTAGACCCTGAAATGTCAGAAAACAGCTTTTCAGCGCAGAAAAAAGTTGGTTCAGGCAATGCAAGCTGAATCTCTGTCTCACTTTAAATTTACACTCTGTGCATGAATAAAACCTATTTTGCAACACAGAGAAACATATCTGAAGGTGTTAGAAGTGTTTTGCATGATTTTTGAAGTTAGACCCTGAAATGTCAGAAAACAGCTTTTCAGCGCAGAACAAAGTTGGTTCAGGCAATGCAAGCTGAATCTTGGTCCCACTTTAAATTTACACTCTGTGCATGAATAAAAGCTATTTTGCAACACAGAGAAACATATCTGAAGGTGTTAGAAGTGTTTTGCATGATTTTTGAAGTTAGACCCTGAAATGTCAGAAAACGGCTTTTCAGCGCAGAAAAAAGTTGGTTCAGGCAATGCAAGCTGAATCTCTGTCTCACTTTAAAATTACACTCTGTGCATGAATAAAAGCTATTTTGCAACACAGAGAAACATATCTGAAGGTGTTAGAAGTGTTTTGCATGATTTTTGAAGTTAGACCCTGAAATGTCAGAAAACAGCGTTTCAGCGCAGAACAAAGTTGGTTCAGGCAATGCAAGCTGAATCTCTGTCCCACTTTAACTTTGCAGTCTGTGCATGAATAAAACCTATTTTGCAACACAGAGAAACATATCTGAAGGTGTTAGAAGTGTTTTGCATGATTTTTGAAGTTAGACCCTGAAATGTCAGAAAACAGCTTTTCAGCGCAGAACAAAGCTGGTTCCAGCAATGCAAGCTGAATCTCTGTCCCACTTTAACTTTGCAGTCTGTGCATGAATAAAACCTATTTTGCAACACAGAGAAACATATCTGAAGGTGTTAGAAGTGTTTTGCATGATTTTTGAAGTTAGACCCTGAAATGTCAGAAAACAGCTTTTCAGCGCAGAACAAAGTTGGTTCAGGCAATGCAAGCTGAATCTTGGTCCCACTTTAAATTTACACTCTGTGCATGAATAAAAGCTATTTTGCAACACAGAGAAACATATCTGAAGGTGTTAGAAGTGTTTTGCATGATTTTTGAAGTTAGACCCTGAAATGTCAGAAAACAGCGTTTCAGCGCAGAACAAAGTTGGTTCAGGCAATGCAGGCTGAATCTCTGTCCCACTTTAACTTTGCAGTCTGTGCATGAATAAAACCTATTTTGCAACACAGAGAAACATATCTGAAGGTGTTAGAAGTGTTTTGCATGATTTTTGAAGTTAGACCCTGAAATGTCAGAAAACAGCTTTTCAGCGCAGAACAAAGCTGTTCCAGCAATGCAAGCTGAATCTCTGTCCCACTTTAACTTTGCAGTCTGTGCATGAATAAAACCTATTTTGCAACACAGAGAAACATATCTGAAGGTGTTAGAAGTGTTTTGCATGATTTTTGAAGTTAGACCCTGAAATGTCAGAAAACAGCTTTTCAGCGCAGAACAAAGTTGGTTCAGGCAATGCAAGCTGAATCTTGGTCCCACTTTAAATTTACACTCTGTGCATGAATAAAAGCTATTTTGCAACACAGAGAAACATATCTGAAGGTGTTAGAAGTGTTTTGCATGATTTTTGAAGTTAGACCCTGAAATGTCAGAAAACAGCTTTTCAGCACAGAAAAAAGTTGGTTCAGGCAATGCAAGCTGAATCTCTGTCTCACTTTAAATTTACACTCTGTGCATGAATAAAACCTATTTTGCAACACAGGGAAACATATCTGAAGGTGTTAGAAGTGTTTTGCATGATTTTTGAAGTTAGACCCTGAAATGTCAGAAAACAGCTTTTCAGTGCAGAAAAAAGTTGGTTCAGGCAATGCAAGCTGAATCTCTGTCTCACTTTAAATTTACACTCTGTGCATGAATAAAACCTATTTTGCAACACAGAGAAACATATCTGAAGGTGTTAGAAGTGTTTTGCATGATTTTTGAAGTTAGACCCTGAAATGTCAGAAAACAGCGTTTCAGCGCAGAACAAAGTTGGTTCAGGCAATGCAAGCTGAATCTCTGTCCCACTTTAACTTTGCAGTCTGTGCATGAATAAAACCTATTTTGCAACACAGAGAAACATATCTGAAGGTGTTAGAAGTGTTTTGCATGATTTTTGAAGTTAGACCCTGAAATGTCAGAAAACAGCTTTTCAGCGCAGAACAAAGTTGGTTCAGGCAATGCAAGCTGAATCTTGGTCCCACTTTAAATTTACACTCTGTGCATGAATAAAAGCTATTTTGCAACACAGAGAAACATATCTGAAGGTGTTAGAAGTGTTTTGCATGATTTTTGAAGTTAGACCCTGAAATGTCAGAAAACAGCTTTTCAGCGCAGAACAAAGTTGGTTCAGGCAATGCAAGCTGAATCTTGGTCCCACTTTAAATTTACACTCTGTGCATGAATAAAAGCTATTTTGCAACACAGAGAAACATATCTGAAGGTGTTAGAAGTGTTTTGCATGATTTTTGAAGTTAGACCCTGAAATGTCAGAAAACAGCTTTTCAGCGCAGAAAAAAGTTGGTTCAGGCAATGCAAGCTGAATCTCTGTCTCACTTTAAATTTACACTCTGTGCATGAATAAAACCTATTTTGCAACACAGGGAAACATATCTGAAGGTGTTAGAAGTGTTTTGCATGATTTTTGAAGTTAGACCCTGAAATGTCAGAAAACAGCTTTTCAGCGCAGAAAAAAGTTGGTTCAGGCAATGCAAGCTGAATCTCTGTCTCACTTTAAATTTACACTCTGTGCATGAATAAAACCTATTTTGCAACACAGAGAAACATATCTGAAGGTGTTAGAAGTGTTTTGCATGATTTTTGAAGTTAGACCCTGTAGGAATGAGGAACAAAGCACCCAAACAGAAGTGTTCACATTTCTGTTAATCAAAAAGAATCCTCCTCCCAGCCATAAAATTTTAACATGACCATCACATGATAATCACCAGACGCTAATTGTATGGACCGCTTTTGTCGAGATCTGCGTCTTACGCATCCAGGGAGAAGAAAACGCTATCTGTCTCAGAGCACCTAAGAAACAAACCTCCAGTCTTCTGAAATAAAGCTGGCATGGCACATGATGCGTCCAGCGTGACTCACATGGTTTTTCGGACTTCCTGTCCCCCTCTCCTCTGACATTCCAAAACACCCCGTCTCTCAATAGAGATACGTACACTGCAAAGACAAACTTTAAGAGACAATCAACTTATTAGTATTGCTATTAGAGCAACAGTATGTTCTCTTTTATATGCCTGCTGTGTTTTATGTGATGATTGGAGTTTAATCTATGCATTATATGCCTTTAAGAAGTTGTCAAATGTATTAGCATGCAAGCGATATACTATTGTTTGATACGGGATGAATGATCTTGGCGGTTGCAGTTTGTCTGAGTGAATGAGAAAATGATATTTTGTATACTTTGTGCATAAATAGTTTATTGAAGTTAATGACAGAAATTGCAGAGAAATCCATATCCTAATAAGTCACGAACCAGAAGGAAGGAATTACAGGACAGAAAGGGGTTGGCGAGACCCGCCTCTTTAGCAATGCCATTGGATCCCAGCATCGTGGGACGTGCCCTAGCGGCCCGTTTAAAACTTCATGTTCCTAACAGAACGAGGCGAACTCAGCAAGAACTCAGCGAACTCAGAGCTCTCAGCTCTCGCCTCACGCCTTTCGCCTCTTGTGGTTTGAGTGCTTTTCCATCTGCGCTCGACCACTCGACCAAGCACGCAACGGTGCCATCAAAACTCTACAGAACTGAAGTTTCGTGACTGCCGAACTTTTCCAAGTCTCGCAACGCCGACTCAAAAGAACTTCCAGCGCATCAACCTGCGTAACCAGGCAACCGAAAGATCGGCTCCAGAAAACCACTCCTCCACGTCGAGGGATTTCCCAAACTACGTCATCGACCAGCAACCAACCAGAACTTTCGCTCAGACGAGCCCCCGGAACCCCCGTTCCCGGCACAAACGCAAGTAACAAGATCTCTGTTTACTTCGCTGAAACTGGTGCAAAATACTCCCTAAGTAGTTAAAAGCTAAGTCTCTGTTTTTGTGATTTTCTAAGGTTGCGATCTAAGAACTAGTTAAGATACTAGAACATTTGGGGTTCTTTTCAACTCAGTAATTGCTCATCCCCGGAACTGTATGAGTGTGAGTGTGAATGTGTGTGTGTGTGTGTGTGTGTGTGTTTATTTGTGTTTTAGTAGAGATTAGTGTTGTGTCTTAGAGTAGTTCAATAAATCATTGTTTCATTAAAAGAAGTGTCTTGACTTTATGTTCACAAAGTTCTATTTGTGTTTAGATCAAGCTACCTCAGCTTTAAAATTTCCTAACGTAATATTTTGGTTTATTTGTGATCTGGGCCAGGAACATAATATAAACCCTTTTGAGTTAATACATTATGCTGAATTGACCACTTTGCTGGACGAATTGTTAAGAAGTGTAATCTATTAATTCTGAATCAATTTAATCAAGTTTCGAATCTTTCGATTCGATTCCTTATTTGAATCATTATAAATTTGAGCTAATTAATCCTTACAACCCTGAAATGTCAGAAAACAGCGTTTCAGCGCAGAACAAAGTTGGTTCAGGCAATGCAAGCTGAATCTCTGTCCCACTTTAACTTTGCAGTCTGTGCATGAATAAAACCTATTTTGCAACACAGAGAAACATATCTGAAGGTGTTAGAAGTGTTTTGCATGATTTTTGAAGTTAGACCCTGAAATGTCAGAAAACAGCTTTTCAGCGCAGAACAAAGCTGGTTCCAGCAATGCAAGCTGAATCTCTGTCCCACTTTAACTTTGCACTCTGTGCATGAATAAAAGCTATTTTGCAACACAAAGAAACATATCTGAAGGTGTTAGAAGTGTTTTGCATGATTTTTGAAGTTAGACCCTGAAATGTCAGAAAACAGCTATTCAGCGCAGAACAAAGCTGGTTACAGCAATGCAAGCTGAATCTCTGTCCCACTTTAACTTTGCAGTCTGTGCATGAATAAAACCTATTTTGCAACACAGAGAAACATATCTGAAGGTGTTAGAAGTGTTTTGCATGATTTTTGAAGTTAGACCCTGAAATGTCAGAAAACAGCTTTTCAGCGCAGAACAAAGCTGGTTACAGCAATGCAAGCTGAATCTCTGTCCCACTTTAACTTTGCAGTCTGTGCATGAATAAAACCTATTTTGCAACACAGAGAAACATATCTGAAGGTGTTAGAAGTGTTTTGCATGATTTTTGAAGTTAGACCCTGAAATGTCAGAAAACAGCTTTTCAGCGCAGAACAAAGTTGGTTCAGGCAATGCAAGCTGAATCTTGGTCCCACTTTAAATTTACACTCTGTGCATGAATAAAAGCTATTTTGCAACACAGAGAAACATATCTGAAGGTGTTAGAAGTGTTTTGCATGATTTTTGAAGTTAGACCCTGAAATGTCAGAAAACAGCTTTTCAGCGCAGAAAAAAGTTGGTTCAGGCAATGCAAGCTGAATCTCTGTCTCACTTTAAATTTACACTCTGTGCATGAATAAAACCTATTTTGCAACACAGGGAAACATATCTGAAGGTGTTAGAAGTGTTTTGCATGATTTTTGAAGTTAGACCCTGAAATGTCAGAAAACAGCTTTTCAGCGCAGAAAAAAGTTGGTTCAGGCAATGCAAGCTGAATCTCTGTCTCACTTTAAATTTACACTCTGTGCATGAATAAAACCTATTTTGCAACACAGAGAAACATATCTGAAGGTGTTAGAAGTGTTTTGCATGATTTTTGAAGTTAGACCCTGAAATGTCAGAAAACAGCGTTTCAGCGCAGAACAAAGTTGGTTCAGGCAATGCAAGCTGAATCTCTGTCCCACTTTAACTTTGCAGTCTGTGCATGAATAAAACCTATTTTGCAACACAGAGAAACATATCTGAAGGTGTTAGAAGTGTTTTGCATGATTTTTGAAGTTAGACCCTGAAATGTCAGAAAACAGCTTTTCAGCGCAGAACAAAGCTGGTTCCAGCAATGCAAGCTGAATCTCTGTCCCACTTTAACTTTGCAGTCTGTGCATGAATAAAACCTATTTTGCAACACAGAGAAACATATCTGAAGGTGTTAGAAGTGTTTTGCATGATTTTTGAAGTTAGACCCTGAAATGTCAGAAAACAGCTTTTCAGTGCAGAACAAAGTTGGTTCAGGCAATGCAAGCTGAATCTTGGTCCCACTTTAAATTTACACTCTGTGCATGAATAAAAGCTATTTTGCAACACAGAGAAACATATCTGAAGGTGTTAGAAGTGTTTTGCATGATTTTTGAAGTTAGACCCTGAAATGATGTTTCATTAACAAAGTTCGGGAGAAGCGCGTCAGATACTTAGCGTAAACAGCACAAGAGGAGCCCACTCAAGTCAATCAGCGCCATAGGTTAAATACAGCTGACTCACCTCCATTCACTTGATGGTTTATCAGTAACTGGTTCGCCTGTCCGCTACTACGTCGCAAAGACAAACTGCCACAAAAGGAGACGATTCCGACTCTCCTCCGGCCGGCTCCAGGACCGTGTCTTCCCCGCATTTCGCTTCAATTGAGCCCCAGGCCTCATCTCGCGGCCGCTGCTCGGCCCGGACCGCCTCACAACGCCTCGGCCTGCCCTCGCCTCCATCGGCGAGAACACCAGCCGATTCCCCAGCATCATCCGCTCGGTCAGGCAATCAATTCCGCCCATAGAGAAACGGACTATGGCGAGTATGAAACTAGCGCTGGCAAAATCCGATGTCCAGCCTTCACGCAAGTTAAACAAAACAGAAGTATTTAAAGGTTGTATCAGCGATTTCTAGCCTAAAACATAAGTGTCAATTTCAGCTTACCTTTCTTCAGGATCCGCTCGCTGCCTGCCCCATAAATTGTCTGTGAAAAAACCGCGTCTCTCTGGTCAGCCTAGGGTCCGAGATATGCCAAAAAAACAATCGGTACTACCAACCTTTCCACACAAAAACAAACAGTGTTCCAACCAATCAGCGTCAGGGATTTGGTGTTGTGGACTTTCGCCCCGCCTCCCTCACATCCCTGCACCAGTAGGAAAGTCCACAACACCAAACCCCTGACGCTGATTGGTTGGAACACTGTTTGGTTATCTGTGGTGTGTTGATAGCGCCGATTGTTTTTTTGGCATATCTCGGACCCTAGGCTGACCAGAGAGACGCGGTTTTTTCACAGACAATTTATGGGGCAGGCAGCGAGCGGATCGTGATGAAAGGTAAGCTGAAATCGACACTTTATGTTTTAGGCTAGAAATCGCTGATACAACCTTTAACTTGTACAATAATCCGCAACTAACTAACCTCTCCCCCTCTAACCCCAAAGTCGACCAAAAGGAAACACAAACCTCCGGCCGCGCCGACGCCAATGTCTTTCTCCCGTGCGAGGCCTCTCACAGGGCTGAGAATCGATTCCAAAGAATCGATTCCGAAGCATTAGGAATTGAGAGTCGATTCCAAAGTTTGGAATCGATCCCATCAAGGGGAATTGACTCCTTATTCAGAGCCGTGTTCCGTTCAGCAACTTATATCTATGTATATAGATGCCTGTCAAACGAAAGACTGCATCCCACGAAGGCTGCATATCTCAGCTGCTAGTCATCAAATGTTGCCGAACGTTTTCGGCGATTCATGAAAATAAACTGAATGAAACGATCATTACAGAGCTCGTCTGAAACACCCATTAATTCGGCTCTTGCTCACTGATAATTGTCCACAAATTTGAGCGCTGCACGACGGAATAGACGTGAATGACGTCATCTTATTTACACCCTATATATAAATGCTATCTTTAACCTTTATCAGCCAATGATAATTCTGAAAGAAAATGCAGAGAGCACCAATCAGTGGTCTCTAGAGCGCACCTGATTGACAGCTAATCCACAAGCTCTAACATTAGTGTTGTTGTTAAAGTTGTTTATTTTGTTTCACTGTATCGTTTGCTAATTTTGTGCGACGCATACTGTTAAAGTAAATATCATTCAGCTGAACTGTGGACATTAGACACTTCATGACTTGTTTTAGTATTGCAATAAATGCATGTCCACTGCTGAGCCCTGGGTTATGACTAATTCCATGGGCAATGCAGACAAATTACAATTTAAAATCTGTCAGAGCTACAAAAATATTGTACATTTTCATATTTTTACAATGAAGCTTCATATTATGAGAAAGCTACTTTCTTTGACTTCAATATCCTGCAGTCATTGCAAAATTAGCTTCCTCCAATTTAAATGGCAAGAATTGAAAACAACAGTGAGGAAATCGATTCTGAACCAGGAATCGAAATTGATTCCAAAAATTTCGGAATCAAACAACCCTACACAGAACAATGGCCGCAGCCCAGCCCTCCACCGCAGCTCCTCCTCAAGCAATGCCTGGGCCCGCAGCCCAAGCCAGCATTTGGCCGCTTCGTCTGCCAATCGCAGCCCTGGCCACCAACTTCTTTCTCGTGGAGTTTGCAGCCCAAGCAAGCGCTTGGCCACCAGTCTCAGCTCCGCCGCCCGCCCCCGGCAGCTCGGGGCTCGAAGCTCAAGCGAGCGCTTGGCCACAATGGCCGCCTCACACAGCCCCGCCTCCCGCTGCCGTCAGCTCGGATCTCGCAGCTCAAGCGAGCACCTGGCCACACTGGCTGTCACACACAGCCCCGCCTCCAGCTCATGTCAGCTCGGATCTCGCAGCTCAAGCGAGGGCTTGGCCGCACTTGCTGCCTCACACAGCCCCGCCTCCCGCTGCCGTCAGCTCGGATCTCGCAGCTCAAGCGAGCACTTGGCCGCACTGGCTGTCACACACAGCCCCGCCTCCAGCTCATGTCAGCTCGGATCTCGCAGCTCAAGCGAGTGCTTGGCCGCACTTGCCGCCTCACACAGCCCCGCCTCCCGCTGCCGTCAGCTCGGATCTCCCAGCTCAAGCGAGCACCTGGCCGCACTGGCTGTCACACACAGCCCCGCCTCCCGCTGCCGTCAGCTCGGGGCTCGCAGCTCAAGCGAGCACCTGGCCGCACTGGCTGTCACACACAGCCCCGCCTCCCTCTGCCGTCAGCTCGGGGCTCGCAGCTCAAGCGAGCGCCTGGTCGCACTGGCTGTCTCACACAGCCCCTCCACCAGCCTCCTACAGCTAACTCCTCCAACCACAGTACTCGCTCTTCACTGCAACACCAATGCCCATGCCATCAAATGCCACAGCTTCAGAGCCTCCCCAAGTGGCCCACAGCATCCGAGCACAGATACTGGCAGAAATTCAGGATGCTGGCTCCAGAGGCGGAACAATCCCCAACTCCAGTTCCTCATTATTCAGGATTAAGATTCCCCTAAACCACCCACTGAAACCCCTCCTCGACGCGTCCCTCAACACCATCCTCCAAGCATTCTCTCCATGAACCCTCCAGTCATACATAACTGCGTGGAAATGCTTCAAAGCTTTCTACCTCTCATACAACACACCCTTCCCGGATTTTTTCCCTACTCTCAATCACCTCATTCATCTCTTTTCTCGACAGGATCAAGGGACTCCAAGCCGGGCCCATCAAGGGCTACCCGAGCGCATTCAATTTTTCCACAAGCTGATGTTCGGGGCACCCTCTCCCGAAATAAATAACTCACAAACCTCTCTACTGATCAGGGGTTTCAACGATCCAGGCCCACCCGGCCCTACCCTAGACTTCCCATAATGCTAGACATCCTCTCACACACACTCCGCACCAGTTACCAGCCTCTCAGTACTGCCCGGACAGTCGATGCCATGTTCATTTTAGCCTTCTTCGGGTTCCTCAGATGCTTGGAACTCACCATCTCTTCTAAATTTGATCCAAATACCAACCCCACCATTTCAGATTTAACAGTACACGATAACGGTACAATTTCCTTCCTAATTAAACAAAGCAAGACAGACCAAGCCAAAAAAGGCTACCTCATCTACATATTCAACCTCCCTTCTCCAATCCAACCCTACCAGTCCATCCTTCAGTTTCTCTGCCTCAGAAATACCCAGGCTAAATCCCCCCGCGAGCCCTTGTTCTTAGACGAAGCCAAAAGACCTGCTAATAGCTTCTGGTTCCAAAAAACATCTCAAGTCCGTCCTGCAATCATCAGGCATCCTAGCAGGAAATTTCTCAATCCACTCTTTTCGCATCGGGGCAGCAACATCAGCAGCCCAGAAAGGCCTCTCCAAACAGCAGATCCAAACCCTAGGAAGATGGACATCAGAAGCCTTTCAGAGCTAAATCAGAACTAGCCAGTGACATATCAAAGAAGCCCACAAAACCCTCATCGGCCCATAAGCCATCCAAAGTAACCTTCCCACTCCAGGTCTCCCTATCCCCCCCCCCCCCCCCCCCCCGCCTGGTGCAATGCTAGGAGTCTTGATCTCCCATCGTTGCCATGAGAGCCCTCCCAGGCGGGTCTTTTCTCCCTCCCGGCCTGGCGGGCCTAACCCTACACCTTCCCCTGCCTGGTGCAACACTAGGAGTCTTGATCTCCCATTATTGCCATGAGAGCCCTCCCAGGCAGGTTCTTTCACTTTCCCTTCCCGCCCGGCCGGCCAGACTCTATGCCTCCTCCCCCCGCCTGGTGCAACGCTAGGAGTCTTAATCTCCATAGCTGCCATGAGAGCCCTCCCAGGCGGGCTTGTCTTTCCGCCTCCCGCCCAGCGGGCCAAACGCTATGCCTTCCTCTGTCCGATGCAATGCTAAGCGCCGTGATCTCCCATCATTGCCACGAGAGCCCTTCCAGGCAAGTTTTCCATTCCCGCCTGGTGGGCCAAACTCTACGCCTCCTCCCCCCGCCTGGTGCAATGCTAGGAGTCTTGATCTCCTATCATTGCCATGAGAGCCCTCCCAGGCAGGTTCGTTCATTTTTCCCTTCCCACCCAGCGGGCGGGCCAAACGCTACGCCTTCACCCTGCCTGGTGCAATGCTAGGAGTCTTGATCTCCTATCATTGCCATGAGAGCCCTCCCAGGCAGGTTCGTTCATTTTTCCCTTCCCACCCAGCGGGCGGGCCAAACATTACACCTTCCCCCTGCCTGGTGCAATGCTAGGAGTCGATCTCCTATCATTGCCATGAGAGCCCTCCCAGGCAGGTTCGTTCATTTTTCCCTTCCCACCCAGCGGGCGGGCCAAACGCTACGCCTTCACCCTGCCTGGTGCAATGCTAGGAGTCTTGATCTCCTATCATTGCCATGAGAGCCCTCCCAGGCAGGTTTTTCTCTCATCCCCCCACCCAGGGGCTAAACTCTCCCTTCCCCCCACCTGGTGCAACGCTAGGAGTCTTGATCTCCCATCGTTGCCAAGAGAGCCCTCCCAGGCGGGCTTTTCATTCTGCCTCCCCGCCGGTGAGAGCCCTCCCGGTCGGGCCTACATACTCGCCGCCCACAAGCGAGACTCATCTATCCAACGCCGCGTGCCATAATCTCCCGCCTATCATCTCAGTAGTCCTTCCGACCCCAAATCACGTACTTCAACATCAACAGCGGGCAGGGCCTACCTGACTGTAGCCTCAAACCAGAGCACTCTGGCCTGCCTACCTGCCAACTTCCCGATCATCAGCCCCCGTCACATTAGTGCCTATTTTGGGGGGTGTCTTTAATCCGGCGGCTGTCCTTCTATCTATTTGCTTTTTGGGGGGTACTCTGGGTTCGGGCCATCCCCGAGCTCGGAGCCCTTCACCGGACAGCACGCCAAACATGCATTTCTATTCTCCGGCTAATTATATGTAAGCGCGAACTCGTGAAATGATGTTTCATTAACAAAGTTCGGGAGAAGCGCGTCAGATACTTAGCGTAAACAGCACAAGAGGAGCCCACTCAAGTCAATCAGCGCCATAGGTTAAATACAGCTGACTCACCTCCATTCACTTGATGGTTTATCAGTAACCCTCCACCACCCCATCTCCTCACTCCGAGTTCTCACTACTCCTATTGGGGGGTACTCTGGGTTCGGGCCATCCCCGAGCTCGGAGCCCTTCACCGGACAGCACGCCAAACATGCATTTCTATTCTCCGGCTAATTATATGTAAGCGCGAACTCGTGAAATGTCAGAAAACAGCTTTTCAGCGCAGAACAAAGCTGGTTACAGCAATGCAAGCTGAATCTCTGTCCCACTTTAACTTTGCAGTCTGTGCATGAATAAAACCTATTTTGCAACACAGAGAAACATATCTGAAGGTGTTAGAAGTGTTTTGCATGATTTTTGAAGTTAGACCCTGAAATGTCAGAAAACAGCTTTTCAGCGCAGAACAAAGTTGGTTCAGGCAATGCAAGCTGAATCTTGGTCCCACTTTAAATTTACACTCTGTGCATGAATAAAAGCTATTTTGCAACACAGAGAAACATATCTGAAGGTGTTAGAAGTGTTTTGCATGATTTTTGAAGTTAGACCCTGAAATGTCAGAAAACAGCTTTTCAGCGCAGAACAAAGTTGGTTCAGGCAATGCAAGCTGAATCTTGGTCCCACTTTAAATTTACACTGTGCATGAATAAAAGCTATTTTGCAACACAGAGAAACATATCTGAAGGTGTTAGAAGTGTTTTGCATGATTTTTGAAGTTAGACCCTGAAATGTCAGAAAACAGCTTTTCAGCGCAGAACAAAGCTGGTTACAGCAATGCAAGCTGAATCTCTGTCCCACTTTAACTTTGCAGTCTGTGCATGAATAAAACCTATTTTGCAACACAGAGAAACATATCTGAAGGTGTTAGAAGTGTTTTGCATGATTTTTGAAGTTAGACCCTGAAATGTCAGAAAACAGCTTTTCAGCGCAGAACAAAGTTGGTTCAGGCAATGCAAGATGAATCTTGGTCCCACTTTAAATTTACACTCTGTGCATGAATAAAAGCTATTTTGCAACACAGAGAAACATATCTGAAGGTGTTAGAAGTGTTTTGCATGATTTTTGAAGTTAGACCCTGAAATGTCAGAAAACAGCTTTTCAGCGCAGAAAAAAGTTGGTTCAGGCAATGCAAGCTGAATCTCTGTCTCACTTTAAATTTACACTCTGTGCATGAATAAAAGCTATTTTGCAACACAGAGAAACATATCTGAAGGTGTTAGAAGTGTTTTGCATGATTTTTGAAGTTAGACCCTGAAATGTCAGAAAACAGCTTTTCAGCGCAGAAAAAAGTTGGTTCAGGCAATGCAAGCTGAATCTCTGTCTCACTTTAAATTTACACTCTGTGCATGAATAAAACCTATTTTGCAACACAGGGAAACATATCTGAAGGTGTTAGAAGTGTTTTGCATGATTTTTGAAGTTAGACCCTGAAATGTCAGAAAACAGCTTTTCAGCGCAGAAAAAAGTTGGTTCAGGCAATGCAAGCTGAATCTCTGTCTCACTTTAAATTTACACTCTGTGCATGAATAAAACCTATTTTGCAACACAGAGAAACATATCTGAAGGTGTTAGAAGTGTTTTGCATGATTTTTGAAGTTAGACCCAGAAATGTCAGAAAACAGCGTTTCAGCGCAGAACAAAGTTGGTTCAGGCAATGCAAGCTGAATCTCTGTCCCACTTTAACTTTGCAGTCTGTGCATGAATAAAACCTATTTTGCAACACAGAGAAACATATCTGAAGGTGTTAGAAGTGTTTTGCATGATTTTTGAAGTTAGACCCTGAAATGTCAGAAAACAGCTTTTCAGCGCAGAACAAAGCTGGTTCCAGCAATGCAAGCTGAATCTCTGTCCCACTTTAACTTTGCAGTCTGTGCATGAATAAAACCTATTTTGCAACACAGAGAAACATATCTGAAGGTGTTAGAAGTGTTTTGCATGATTTTTGAAGTTAGACCCTGAAATGTCAGAAAACAGCTTTTCAGCGCAGAACAAAGTTGGTTCAGGCAATGCAAGCTGAATCTTGGTCCCACTTTAAATTTACACTCTGTGCATGAATAAAAGCTATTTTGCAACACAGAGAAACATAGAGGTGTTAGAAGTGTTTTGCATGATTTTTGAAGTTAGACCCTGAAATGTCAGAAAACAGCTTTTAAGCGCAGAACAAAGCTGGTTACAGCAATGCAAGCTGAATCTCTGTCCCACTTTAACTTTGCAGTCTGTGCATGAATAAAACCTATTTTGCAACACAGAGAAACATATCTGAAGGTGTTAGAAGTGTTTTGCATGATTTTTGAAGTTAGACCCTGAAATGTCAGAAAACAGCTTTTCAGCGCAGAACAAAGCTGGTTACAGCAATGCAAGCTGAATCTCTGTCCCACTTTAACTTTGCAGTCTGTGCATGAATAAAAGCTATTTTGCAACACAGAGAAACATATCTGAAGGTGTTAGAAGTGTTTTGCATGATTTTTGAAGTTTGACCCTGAAATGTCAGAAAACAGCTTTTCAGCGCAGAACAAAGTTGGTTCAGGCAATGCAAGCTGAATCTTGGTCCCACTTTAAATTTACACTCTGTGCATGAATAAAAGCTATTTTGCAACACAGAGAAACATATCTGAAGGTGTTAGAAGTGTTTTGCATGATTTTTGAAGTTAGACCCTGAAATGTCAGAAAACAGCGTTTCAGCGCAGAACAAAGTTGGTTCAGGCAATGCAAGCTGAATCTCTGTCCCACTTTAACTTTGCAGTCTGTGCATGAATAAAAGCTATTTTGCAACACAGAGAAACATATCTGAAGGTGTTAGAAGTGTTTTGCATGATTTTTGAAGTTAGACCCTGAAATGTCAGAAAACAGCTTTTCAGCGCAGAACAAAGCTGGTTACAGCAATGCAAGCTGAATCTCGGTCCCACTTTAACTTTGCAGTCTGTGCATGAATAAAAGCTATTTTGCAACACAGAGAAACATATCTGAAGGTGTTAGAAGTGTTTTGCATGATTTTTGAAGTTAGACCCTGAAATGTCAGAAAACAGCTTTTCAGCGCAGAACAACGTTGGTTCAGGCAATGCAAGCTGAATCTTGGTCCCACTTTAAATTTACACTCTGTGCATGAATAAAAGCTATTTTGCAACACAGAGAAACATATCTGAAGGTGTTAGAAGTGTTTTGCATGATTTTTGAAGTTAGACCCTGAAATGTCAGAAAACAGCTTTTCAGCGCAGAAAAAAGTTGGTTCAGGCAATGCAAGCTGAATCTCTGTCTCACTTTAAATTTACACTCTGTGCATGAATAAAACCTATTTTGCAACACAGGAAAACATATCTGAAGGTGTTAGAAGTGTTTTGCATGATTTTTGAAGTTAGACCCTGAAATGTCAGAAAACAGCTTTTCAGCTCAGAACAAAGTTGGTTCAGGCAATGCAAGCTGAATCTTGGTCCCACTTTAAATTTACACTCTGTGCATGAATAAAAGCTATTTTGCAACACAGAGAAACATATCTGAAGGTGTTAGAAGTGTTTTGCATGGTTTTTGAAGTTAGACCTTGAAATGTCAGAAAACAGCGTTTCATCGCAGAACAAAGTTGGTTCAGGAAATGCAAGCTGAATCTCTGTCCCACTTTAACTTTGCAGTCTGTGCATGAATAAAACCTATTTTGCAACACAGAGAAACATATCTGAAGGTGTTAGAAGTGTTTTGCATGATTTTTGAAGTTAGACCCTGAAATGTCAGAAAACAGCTTTTCAGCGCAGAACAAAGTTGGTTCAGGCAATGCAAGCTGAATCTTGGTCCCACTTTAAATTTACACTCTGTGCATGAATAAAAGCTATTTTGCAACACAGAGAAACATATCTGAAGGTGTTAGAAGTGTTTTGCATGATTTTTGAAGTTAGACCCTGAAATGTCAGAAAACAGCTTTTCAGCGCAGAAAAAAGTTGGTTCAGGCAATGCAAGCTGAATCTCTGTCTCACTTTAAATTTGCAGTCTGTGCATGAATAAAACCTATTTTGCAACACAGAGAAACATATCTGAAGGTGTTAGAAGTGTTTTGCATGATTTTTGAAGTTAGACCCTGAAATGTCAGAAAACAGCTTTTCAGCGCAGAACAAAGCTGGTTACAGCAATGCAAGCTGAATCTCTGTCCCACTTTAACTTTGCAGTCTGTGCATGAATAAAACCTATTTTGCAACACAGAGAAACATATCTGAAGGTGTTAGAAGTGTTTTGCATGATTTTTGAAGTTAGACCATGAAATGTCAGAAAACAGCTTTTCAGCGCAGAACAAAGTTGGGTCAGGCAATGCAAGCTGAATCTCGGTCCCACTTTAACTTTGCAGTCTGTGCATGAATAAAAGCTATTTTGCAACACAGAGAAACATATCTGAAGGTGTTAGAAGTGTTTTGCATGATTTTTGAAGTTAGACCCTGAAATGTCAGAAAACAGCTTTTCAGCGCAGAACAACGTTGGTTCAGGCAATGCAAGCTGAATCTTGGTCCCACTTTAAATTTACACTCTGTGCATGAATAAAAGCTATTTTGCAACACAGAGAAACATATCTGAAGGTGTTAGAAGTGTTTTGCATGATTTTTGAAGTTAGACCCTGAAATGTCAGAAAACAGCTTTTCAGCGCAGAAAAAAGTTGGTTCAGGCAATGCAAGCTGAATCTCTGTCTCACTTTAAATTTACACTCTGTGCATGAATAAAACCTATTTTGCAACACAGGAAAACATATCTGAAGGTGTTAGAAGTGTTTTGCATGATTTTTGAAGTTAGACCCTGAAATGTCAGAAAACAGCTTTTCAGCGCAGAACAAAGTTGGTTCAGGCAATGCAAGCTGAATCTTGGTCCCACTTTAAATTTACACTCTGTGCATGAATAAAAGCTATTTTGCAACACAGAGAAACATATCTGAAGGTGTTAGAAGTGTTTTGCATGATTTTTGAAGTTAGACCCTGAAATGTCAGAAAACAGCGTTTCAGCGCAGAACAAAGTTGGTTCAGGCAATGCAAGCTGAATCTCTGTCCCACTTTAACTTTGCAGTCTGTGCATGAATAAAACCTATTTTGCAACACAGAGAAACATATCTGAAGGTGTTAGAAGTGTTTTGCATGATTTTTGAAGTTAGACCCTGAAATGTCAGAAAACAGCTTTTCAGCGCAGAACAAAGCTGGTTCCAGCAATGCAAGCTGAATCTCTGTCCCACTTTAACTTTGCAGTCTGTGCATGAATAAAACCTATTTTGCAACACAGAGAAACATATCTGAAGGTGTTAGAAGTGTTTTGCATGATTTTTGAAGTTAGACCCTGAAATGTCAGAAAACAGCGTTTCAGCGCAGAACAAAGTTGGTTCAGGCAATGCAAGCTGAATCTCTGTCCCACTTTAACTTTGCAGTCTGTGCATGAATAAAACCTATTTTGCAACACAGAGAAACATATCTGAAGGTGTTAGAAGTGTTTTGCATGATTTTTGAAGTTAGACCCTGAAATGTCAGAAAACAGCTTTTCAGCGCAGAACAAAGTTGGTTCAGGCAATGCAAGCTGAATCTTGGTCCCACTTTAAATTTACACTCTGTGCATGAATAAAAGCTATTTTGCAACACAGAGAAACATATCTGAAGGTGTTAGAAGTGTTTTGCATGGTTTTTGAAGTTAGACCTTGAAATGTCAGAAAACAGCGTTTCATCGCAGAACAAAGTTGGTTCAGGAAATGCAAGCTGAATCTCTGTCCCACTTTAACTTTACACTCTGTGCATGAATAAAAGCTATTTTGCAACACAGAGAAACATATCTGAAGGTGTTAGAAGTGTTTTGCATGATTTTTGAAGTTAGACCCTGAAATGTCAGAAAACAGCGTTTCAGCACAGAACAAAGTTGGTTCAGGCAATGCAAGCTGAATCTCTGTCCCACTTTAACTTTGCAGTCTGTGCATGAATAAAAGCTATTTTGCAACACAGAGAAACATATCTGAAGGTGTTAGAAGTGTTTTGCATGATTTTTGAAGTTAGACCCTGAAATGTCAGAAAACAGCTTTTCAGCGCAGAACAAAGTTGGTTCAGGCAATGCAAGCTGAATCTGGGTCCCACTTTAAATTTACACTCTGTGCATGAATAAAAGCTATTTTGCAACACAGAGAAACATATCTGAAGGTGTTAGAAGTGTTTTGCATGATTTTTGAAGTTAGACCCTGAAATGTCAGAAAACAGCTTTTCAGCGCAGAACAAAGTTGGTTCAGGCAATGCAAGCTGAATCTTGGTCCCACTTTAACTTTGCAGTCTGTGCATGAATAAAAGCTATTTTGCAACACAGAGAAACATATCTGAAGGTGCTAGAAGTGTTTTGCATGATTTTTGAAGTTAGACCCTGAAATGTCAGAAAACAGCTTTTCAGCGCAGAACAAAGTTGGTTCAGGCAATGCAAGCTGAATCTTGGTCCCACTTTAAATTTACACTCTGTGCATGAATAAAAGCTATTTTGCAACACAGAGAAACATATCTGAAGGTGTTAGAAGTGTTTTGCATGATTTTTGAAGTTAGACCCTGAAATGTCAGAAAACAGCGTTTCAGCGCAGAACAAAGTTGGTTCAGGCAATGCAAGCTGAATCTCTGTCCCACTTTAACTTTGCAGTCTGTGCATGAATAAATCCTATTTTGCAACACAGAGAAACATATCTGAAGGTGTTAGAAGTGTTTTGCATGATTTTTGAAGTTAGACCCTGAAATGTCAGAAAACAGCTTTTCAGCGCAGAACAAAGCTGGTTACAGCAATGCAAGCTGAATCTCTGTCCCACTTTAACTTTGCAGTCTGTGCATGAATAAAACCTATTTTGCAACACAGAGAAACATATCTGAAGGTGTTAGAAGTGTTTTGCATGATTTTTGAAGTTAGACCCTGAAATGTCAGAAAACAGCTTTTCAGCGCAGAACAAAGTTGGTTCAGGCAATGCAAGCTGAATCTTGGTCCCACTTTAAATTTACACTCTGTGCATGAATAAAAGCTATTTTGCAACACAGAGAAACATATCTGAAGGTGTTAGAAGTGTTTTGCATGATTTTTGAAGTTAGACCCTGAAATGTCAGAAAACAGCTTTTCAGCGCAGAAAAAAGTTGGTTCAGGCAATGCAAGCTGAATCTCTGTCTCACTTTAAATTTACACTCTGTGCATGAATAAAACCTATTTTGCAACACAGGGAAACATATCTGAAGGTGTTAGAAGTGTTTTGCATGATTTTTGAAGTTAGACCCTGAAATGTCAGAAAACAGCTTTTCAGCGCAGAAAAAAGTTGGTTCAGGCAATGCAAGCTGAATCTCTGTCTCACTTTAAATTTACACTCTGTGCATGAATAAAACTTATTTTGCAACATAGAGAAACATATCTGAAGGTGTTAGAAGTGTTTTGCATGATTTTTGAAGTTAGACCCTGAAATGTCAGAAAACAGCGTTTCAGCGCAGAACAAAGCTGGTTCCAGCAATGCAAGCTGAATCTCTGTCCCACTTTAACTTTGCAGTCTGTGCATGAATAAAACCTATTTTGCAACACAGAGAAACATATCTGAAGGTGTTAGAAGTGTTTTGCATGATTTTTGAAGTTAGACCCTGAAATGTCAGAAAACAGCTTTTCAGCGCAGAACAAAGTTGGTTCAGGCAATGCAAGCTGAATCTTGGTCCCACTTTAAATTTACACTCTGTGCATGAATAAAAGCTATTTTGCAACACAGAGAAACATATCTGAAGGTGTTAGAAGTGTTTTGCATGATTTTTGAAGTTAGACCCTGAAATGTCAGAAAACAGCGTTTCAGCGCAGAACAAAGTTGGTTCAGGCAATGCAAGCTGAATCTCTGTCCCACTTTAACTTTGCAGTCTGTGCATGAATAAAACCTATTTTGCAACACAGAGAAACATATCTGAAGGTGTTAGAAGTGTTTTGCATGATTTTTGAAGTTAGACCCTGAAATGTCAGAAAACAGCTTTTCAGCGCAGAACAAAGCTGGTTACAGCAATGCAAGCTGAATCTCTGTCCCACTTTAACTTTGCAGTCTGTGCATGAATAAAAGCTATTTTGCAACACAGAGAAACATATCTGAAGGTGTTAGAAGTGTTTTGCATGATTTTTGAAGTTTGACCCTGAAATGTCAGAAAACAGCTTTTCAGCGCAGAACAAAGTTGGTTCAGGCAATGCAAGCTGAATCTTGGTCCCACTTTAAATTTACACTCTGTGCATGAATAAAAGCTATTTTGCAACACAGAGAAACATATCTGAAGGTGTTAGAAGTGTTTTGCATGATTTTTGAAGTTAGACCCTGAAATGTCAGAAAACAGCTTTTCAGCGCAGAAAAAAGTTGGTTCAGGCAATGCAAGCTGAATCTCTGTCTCACTTTAAATTTACACTCTGTGCATGAATAAAACCTATTTTGCAACACAGGGAAACATATCTGAAGGTGTTAGAAGTGTTTTGCATGATTTTTGAAGTTAGACCCTGAAATGTCAGAAAACAGCTTTTCAGCGCAGAAAAAAGTTGGTTCAGGCAATGCAAGCTGAATCTCTGTCTCACTTTAAATTTACACTCTGTGCATGAATAAAACTTATTTTGCAACATAGAGAAACATATCTGAAGGTGTTAGAAGTGTTTTGCATGATTTTTGAAGTTAGACCCTGAAATGTCAGAAAACAGCGTTTCAGCGCAGAACAAAGCTGGTTCCAGCAATGCAAGCTGAATCTCTGTCCCACTTTAACTTTGCAGTCTGTGCATGAATAAAAGCTATTTTGCAACACAGAGAAACATATCTGAAGGTGTTAGAAGTGTTTTGCATGATTTTTGAAGTTAGACCCTGAAATGTCAGAAAACAGCTTTTCAGCGCAGAACAAAGTTGGTTCAGGCAATGCAAGCTGAATCTTGGTCCCACTTTAAATTTACACTCTGTGCATGAATAAAAGCTATTTTGCAACACAGAGAAACATATCTGAAGGTGTTAGAAGTGTTTTGCATGATTTTTGAAGTTAGAGCCTGAAATGTCAGAAAACAGCGTTTCAGTGCAATACAAAGTTGGTTCCAGCAATGCAAGCTGAATCTCTGTCCCACTTTAATATTGCAGTCTGTGCATGAATAAAACCTATTTTGCAACACAGAGAAACATATCTGAAGGTGTTAGAAGTGTTTTGCATGATTTTTGAAGTTAGAGCCTGAAATGTCAGAAAACAGCGTTTCAGTGCAGTACAAACTTGGTTCAAGCAATGCAAGCTGAATATAGGTTCCATTTTAAAATTGCAGTCTGTGCATGAATAAAACCTATTTTGCAACACAGAGAAACATATCTGAAGGTGTTAGAAGTGTTTTGCATGATTTTTGAAGTTAGAGCCTGAAATGTCAGAAAACAGCGTTTCAGTGCAGTACAAACTTGGTTCAAGCAATGCAAGCTGAATATAGGTTCCATTTTAAAATTGCAGTCTGTGCATGAATAAAACCTATTTTGCAACACAGAGAAACATATCTGAAGGTGTTAGAAGTGTTTTGCATGATTTTTGAAGTTAGACCCTGAAATGTCAGAAAACAGCTTTTCAGCGCAGAACAAAGTTGGTTCAGGCAATGCAAGCTGAATCTCTGTCCCACTTTAAATTTACACTCTGTGCATGAATAAAAGCTATTTTGCAACACAGAGAAACATATCTGAAGGTGTTAGAAGTGTTTTGCATGATTTTTGAAGTTAGACCCTGAAATGTCAGAAAACAGCGTTTCAGCGCAGAACAAAGTTGGTTCAGGCAATGCAAGCTGAATCTCTGTCCCATTTTAAAATTGCAGTCTGTGCATGAATAACACCTATTTTGCAACACAGAGAAACATATCTGAAGGTGTTAGAAGTGTTTTGCATGATTTTTGAAGTTAGATCCTGAAATGTCAGAAAACAGCTTTTTAGCGCAGAACAAAGCTGGTTCCAGCAATGCAAGCTGAATCTCTGTCCCACTTTAAAATTGCAGTCTGTGCATGAATAAAACCTATTTTTCAACACAGAGAAACATATCTGAAGGTGTTTGAAGTGTTTTGCATGATTTTTGAAGTTAGAGCCTGAAATGTCAGAAAACAGCTTTTCAGCACAGAACAAAGTTGGTTGCAGCAATGCAAGCTGAATCTCTGTCCCACTTTAAAATTGCAGTCTGTGCATGAATAAAACCTATTTTGCAACACAGAGAAACATATCTGAAGGTGTTAGAAGTGTTTTGCATGATTTTTGAAGTTAGAGCCTGAAATGTCAGAAAACAGCGTTTCAGCGCAGAACAAACTTGGTTCAAGCAATAAAAGCTGAATCTCGGTTCCACTTTAAAATTGCAGTCTGTGCATGGATAAAACCTATTTTGCAACACAGAGAAACATATCTGAAGGTGTTAGAAGTGTTTTGCATGATTTTTGAAGTTAGATCCTGAAATGTCAGAAAACAGCTTTTCAGCGCAGAACAAAGCTGGTTCCAGCAATGCAAGCTGAATCTCTGTCCCACTTTAAAATTGCAGTCTGTGCATGAATAAAACCTATTTTTCAACACAGAGAAACATATCTGAAGGTGTTTGAAGTGTTTTGCATGATTTTTGAAGTTAGAGCCTGAAATGTCAGAAAACAGCTTTTCAGCACAGAACAAAGTTGGTTGCAGCAATGCAAGCTGAATCTCTGTCCCACTTTAAAATTGCAGTCTGTGCATGAATAAAACCTATTTTGCAACACAGAGAAACATATCTGAAGGTGTTAGAAGTGTTTTGCATGATTTTTGAAGTTAGAGCCTGAAATGTCAGAAAACAGCGTTTCAGCGCAGAACAAACTTGGTTCAAGCAATAAAAGCTGAATCTCGGTTCCACTTTAAAATTGCAGTCTGTGCATGGATAAAACCTATTTTGCAACACAGAGAAACATATCTGAAGGTGTTAGAAGTGTTTTGCATGATTTTTGAAGTTAGATCCTGAAATGTCAGAAAACAGCTTTTCAGCGCAGAACAAAGCTGGTTCCAGCAATGCAAGCTGAATCTCTGTCCCACTTTAAATTTACACTCTGTGCATGAATAAAAGCTATTTTGCAACACAGAGAAACATATCTGAAGGTGTTAGAAGTGTTTTGCATGATTTTTGAAGTTAGACCCTGAAATGTCAGAAAACAGCGTTTCAGCGCAGAACAAAGTTGGTTCAGGCAATGCAAGCTGAATCTCAGTCCCACTTTAACTTTGCAGTCTGTGCATGAATAAAACCTATTTTGCAACACAGAGAAACATATCTGAAGGTGTTAGAAGTGTTTTGCATGATTTTTGAAGTTAGACCCTGAAATGTCAGAAAACAGCTTTTCAGCGCAGAACAAAGTTGGCTCAGGCAATGCAAGCTGAATCTCTGTCCCACTTTAAATTTACACTCTGTGCATGAATAAAAGCTATTTTGCAACACAGAGAAACATATCTGAAGGTGTTAGAAGTGTTTTGCATGATTTTTGAAGTTAGACCCTGAAATGTCAGAAAACAGCGTTTCAGCGTAGAACAAAGTTGGTTCAGGCAATACAAGCTGAATCTCGGTCCCACTTTAACTTTGCAGTCTGTGCATGAATAAAACCTATTTTGCAACACAGAGAAACATATCTGAAGGTGTTAGAAGTGTTTTGCATGATTTTTGAAGTTAGAGCCTGAAATGTCAGAAAACAGCTTTTCAGCGCAGAACAAAGCTGGTTCCAGCAATGCAAGCTGAATCTCTGTCCCACTTTAAATTTACACTCTGTGCATGAATAAAAGCTATTTTGCAACACAGAGAAACATATCTGAAGGTGTTAGAAGTGTTTTGCATGATTTTTGAAGTTAGACCCTGAAATGTCAGAAAACAGCCTTTCAGCGCAGAACAAAGTTGGTTCAGGCAATGCAAGCTGAATCTCGGTCCCACTTTAACTTTGCAGTCTGTGCATGAATAAAACCTATTTTGCAACACAGAGAAACATATCTGAAGGTGTTAGAAGTGTTTTGCATGATTTTTGAAGTTAGAGCCTGAAATGTCAGAAAACAGCTTTTCAGCGCAGAACAAAGCTGGTTCCAGCAATGCAAGCTGAATCTCTGTCCCACTTTAAATTTACACTCTGTGCATGAATAAAAGCTATTTTGCAACACAGAGAAACATATCTGAAGGTGTTAGAAGTGTTTTGCATGATTTTTGAAGTTAGACCCTGAAATGTCAGAAAACAGCCTTTCAGCGCAGAACAAAGTTGGTTCAGGCAATGCAAGCTGAATCTCGGTCCCACTTTAACTTTGCAGTCTGTGCATGAATAAAACCTATTTTGCAACACAGAGAAACATATCTGAAGGTGTTAGAAGTGTTTTGCATGACTTTTGAAGTTAGACCCTGAAATGTCAGAAAACAGCTTTTCAGCGCAGAACAAAGTTGGTTCAGGCAATGCAAGCTTAATCTCTGTCCCACTTTAAATTTACACTCTGTGCTTGAATAAAAGCTATTTTGCAACACAGAGAAACATATCTGAAGGTGTTAGAAGTGTTTTGCATGATTTTTGAAGTTAGACCCTGAAATGTCAGAAAACAGCGTTTCAGCGCAGAACAAAGTTGGTTCAGGCAATGCAAGCTGAATCTCTGTCTCACTTTAAATTTGCAGTCTGTGCATGAATAAAACCTATTTTGCAACACAGAGAAACATATCTGAAGGTGTTAGAAGTGTTTTGCATGATTTTTGAAGTTAGACCCTCAAATGTCAGAAAACAGCTTTTCAGCGCAGAACAAAGCTGGTTACAGCAATGCAAGCTGAATCTCTGTCCCACTTTAACTTTGCAGTCTGTGCATGAATAAAACCTATTTTGCAACACAGAGAAACATATCTGAAGGTGTTAGAAGTGTTTTGCATGATTTTTGAAGTTAGACCATGAAATGTCAGAAAACAGCTTTTCAGCGCAGAACAAAGTTGGTTCAGGCAATGCAAGCTGAATCTCGGTCCCACTTTAACTTTGCAGTCTGTGCATGAATAAAAGCTATTTTGCAACACAGAGAAACATATCTGAAGGTGTTAGAAGTGTTTTGCATGATTTTTGAAGTTAGACCCTGAAATGTCAGAAAACAGCTTTTCAGCGCAGAACAACGTTGGTTCAGGCAATGCAAGCTGAATCTTGGTCCCACTTTAAATTTACACTCTGTGCATGAATAAAAGCTATTTTGCAACACAGAGAAACATATCTGAAGGTGTTAGAAGTGTTTTGCATGATTTTTGAAGTTAGACCCTGAAATGTCAGAAAACAGTTTTTCAGCGCAGAAAAAAGTTGGTTCAGGCAATGCAAGCTGAATCTCTGTCCCACTTTAACTTTGCAGTCTGTGCATGAATAAAACCTATTTTGCAACACAGAGAAACATATCTGAAGGTGTTAGAAGTGTTTTGCATGATTTTTGAAGTTAGACCATGAAATGTCAGAAAACAGCTTTTCAGCGCAGAACAAAGTTGGTTCAGGCAATGCAAGCTGAATCTCGGTCCCACTTTAACTTTGCAGTCTGTGCATGAATAAAAGCTATTTTGCAACACAGAGAAACATATCTGAAGGTGTTAGAAGTGTTTTGCATGATTTTTGAAGTTAGACCCTGAAATGTCAGAAAACAGCTTTTCAGCGCAGAACAACGTTGGTTCAGGCAATGCAAGCTGAATCTTGGTCCCACTTTAAATTTACACTCTGTGCATGAATAAAAGCTATTTTGCAACACAGAGAAACATATCTGAAGGTGTTAGAAGTGTTTTGCATGATTTTTGAAGTTAGACCCTGAAATGTCAGAAAACAGCTTTTCAGCGCAGAAAAAAGTTGGTTCAGGCAATGCAAGCTGAATCTCTGTCTCACTTTAAATTTACACTCTGTGCATGAATAAAACCTATTTTGCAACACAGGAAAACATATCTGAAGGTGTTAGAAGTGTTTTGCATAATTTTTTAAGTTAGACCCTCAAATGTCAGAAAACAGCGTTTCAGCACAGAACAAAGTTGGTTCAGGCAATGCAAGCTGAATCTCTGTCCCACTTTAACTTTGCAGTCTGTGCATGAATAAAAGCTATTTTGCAACACAGAGAAACATATCTGAAGGTGTTAGAAGTGTTTTGCATGATTTTTGAAGTTAGAGCCTGAAATGTCAGAAAACAGCTTTTCAAGCACAGAACAAAGTTGGTTGCAGCAATGCAAGCTGAATTTCTGTCCCACTTTAAAATTGCAGTCTGTGCATGAATAAAACCTATTTTGCAACACAGAGAAACATATCTGAAGGTGTTAGAAGTGTTGGTAACACTTTATTTTGATGGTCCATCTGTTGACACTCTACTAGTTATCAGTATTCATTTAGTTGCTTGTCAACAGTGCATCAGTTGACATTCAACAACATTGTTTCAACAGACAATCAACATACATTCAACTAACTGCCTGTAGATTATAAGGTGCTTTTTAATTTCTTATCTATAGATTTTACAAAAAGTGCATGTTGACTGTCAGTATGTCTTTTTCAACATGTTATTAACTAATAGTCAGCTAACTTTTTGTAGATTGTGTTACCATCCTCTAAATTGTTTACCAACTTATTAAAATTAATCTGTCAGTTGATAGTCTACAGTCATGTCAACATATGATCAACAGCATATTATATCATCCTTACTTAAGAGCCTCAAATACATCAAATGAAAAATTACTTAACCACCTCATTTTTATCAAAATCACTAGTTTGTTATCTGTTGATAGTTAACTAAACATTAGTTGTGCATCTGTTGTGTGTCAACTAATATAAAGTTTACATTCAGCAGACTATTAGTAGGCATTCTCAACTAAGCATTTGTAGATATATTTTAGGACTATCCAATTAAAGTGAAAAACAGTTGATAACAGTAGAAAGTCTATAGGCTATCAACAGAACACATACAAGCATGCATTAATTGTATGCAATATATTTGCAGTTTAAAATTAAAGTCAATACCAGACAATGAAAATACAATAGAACAAACACTACAGGCAGGATATTGGAGAAAGTTGTTTTATTAACAATATATTTACACAAACCCACTGTTTGCAAGTGTATCAGATCTGAACAGTCTGATTATGTGTGGCAAGTTTGACATCAATTAACAAATATTTATATATAAAACAAACAAACAGAAGTTACTTTACTCCTGAGGTGACATGGTGCTGTTTGTTTGTTTGTTTTATATAACTTGCCCATTTAATAGCGAATATAAAAGGATATAAAACGTAACTGACCAAAATATGCAGGAAAATTCTCATTTTGATAATAAAACATAAAAATATTTTTATAGTCGCTAGTCACACTCCTACCTCGAAACCTAACGTTAACCATATCTCTCTGTACAGTAATAAAAAAAAAAAACATGAAAGACGGAAACGTGCAATCGCAATAATTTATTCATAAACAAAAATGTCAACAGCTGTACCAAAAAGTAATCCAAATGACTATGCGTTTGCAGCCGCAGTCGTCTCTGACGGAATACAGTAGGTTTCTTTGAGGTGCAGAGCAGGATTTAAGTTGTTGATGGCTGAAAATATGATCCAGATTATTATCCCGATCCTCTCCGTCTAGGCGCCCGCATATCGTTCAAACGCATCTCACCAGAAACACGGCATGTCGTAATCTGTGGCGAATGCTGGCAAGAGCCAATGAGCGTTCGGTTTTCCTGCCGTAAAACCTGTAGTTTCCTAGTGCGTCTGTATTTGAAATTGTAAAATGCATTTGAGCGCGGTTTTATGGCTGTTGCTGCTAGACTCGCTGCTTTGGATGGAAATGAAGAACGTCAGATAAAGGCTTGAATTTGGGTCTGGTCCTCGCAATCGCATGAATTCTGAAAATCTGGATTATGTCATTTGTATAAAATAAATGACATTATGATAATGTCATTTATTTTAATGGTTTAAAGTGTAGTCTTGTTGAACATTTTGTAGACCTGTTCTTGGAAACGAGCTGGTAACCGAAATCACAAAACAGAGTGTAAGTTAATGTTATAATTTCATATTAAGTAAACTATTAAATTATTTAATAATGCAGTTGAATACACGAGGCAATTTGTATGACAACTAAAAACAGCATAAATTAGTGCTGCGATTTCAATATTCATAAAGATTTGTTTTTAGGTGTCGTCAATATGTTAGTATTGTACGTTAAAATGCTAAAAATACGTATGTATTTGTACGTTTAGATGCTGTAAATACGTCAGAATTGTACGTTTTAGTGTCTGGAAAAACGTAAGTAAATGTACATTTTGTAGAACCACATTTTACGTAAAATAAATACGAATTATCATGAGATCACGTTGGTTTTATATATAAATATTTGTTAATTGATGTCAAACTTGCCACACATAATCAGACTGTTCAGATCTGATACACTTGCAAACAGTGGGTTTGTGTAAATATATTGTTAATAAAACAACTTTCTCCAATATCCTGCCTGTAGTGTTTGTTCTATTGTATTTTCATTGTCTGGTATTGACTTTCATTTTAAACTGCAAATATATTGCATACAATTAATGCATGCTTGTATGTGTTCTGTTGATAGCCTATAGACTTTCTACTGTTATCAACTGTTTTTCACTTTAATTGGATAGTCCTAAAATATATCTACAAATGCTTAGTTGAGAATGCCTTCTAATAGTCTGCTGAATGTAAACTTTATATTAGTTGACACACAACAGATGCACAACTAATGTTTAGTTAACTATCAACAGATAACAAACTAGTGATTTTGATAAAAATGAGATGGTTAAGTAATTTTTCATTTGATGTTTTTGAGGCTCTTAAGTAAGGATGATATAATATGCTGTTGATCATATGTTGACATGACTGTAGACTATCAACTGACAGATTAATTTTAATAAGTTGGTAGACAATTTAGAAGATGGTAACATAATCTACAGAAAGTTAGCTGACTATTAGTTAATAACATGTTGAAAAAGACATACTGACAGTCAATATGCACTTTTTGTAAAATATATAAATTAGAAACTAACATGCACTTTATAGTCTACAGGCAGTTAGTTGAATGTGTGTTGCTTGTCTGTTGAAACAATGTTGTTGAATGTCAACTGATGCACTGTTGACATGCAACTAAATTAATACTGATAACTAGTAGAGTGTCAACAGATGGACCATCAAAATAAAGTGTTACCGAAGTGTTTTGCATGATTTTTGAAGTTAGAGCCTGAAATGTCAGAAAACAGCGTTTCAGTGCAGTACAAACTTGGTTCAAGCAATGCAAGCTGAATATAGGTTCCATTTTAAAATTGCAGTCTGTGCATTAATAAAACCTATTTTGCAACACAGAGAAACATATCTGAAGGTGTTAGAAGTGTTTTGCATGATTTTTGAAGTTAGACCCTGAAATGTCAGAAAACAGCGTTTCAGCGCAAAACAAAGTTGGTTCAGGCAATGCAAGCTGAATCTCTGTCCCACTTTAAATTTGCAGTCTGTGCATGAATAAAACCTATTTTGCAATACAGAGAAACATATCTGAAGGTGTTAGAAGTGTTTTGCATGATTTTTGAAGTTAGACCCTGAAATGTCAGAAAACAGCTTTTCAGCGCAGAACAAAGTTGGTTCAGGAAATGCAAGCTGAATCTCTGTCCCACTTTAACTTTGCAGTCTGTGCATGAATAAAACCTATTTTGCAACACAGAGAAACATATCTGAAGGTGATAGAAGTGTTTTGCATGATTTTTGAAGTTAGACCCTGAAATGTCAGAAAACAGCTTTTCAGCGCAGAACAAAGTTGGTTCAGGCAATGCAAGCTGAATCTTGGTCCCACTTTAAATTTACACTCTGTGCATGAATAAAAGCTATTTTGCAACACAGAGAAACATATCTGAAGGTGTTAGAAGTGTTTTGCATGATTTTTGAAGTTAGACCCTGAAATGTCAGAAAACAGCTTTTCAGCGCAGAAAAAAGTTGGTTCAGGCAATGCAAGCTGAATCTCTGTCTCACTTTAAATTTGCAGTCTGTGCATAAATAAAACCTATTTTGCAACACAGAGAAACATATCTGAAGGTGTTAGAAGTGTTTTGCATGATTTTTGAAGTTAGACCCTGAAATGTCAGAAAACAGCTTTTCAGCGCAGAACAAAGCTGGTTACAGCAATGCAAGCTGAATCTCTGTCCCACTTTAACTTTGCAGTCTGTGCATGAATAAAACCTATTTTGCAACACAGAGAAACATATCTGAAGGTGTTAGAAGTGTTTTGCATGATTTTTGAAGTTAGACCATGAAATGTCAGAAAACAGCTTTTCAGCGCAGAACAAAGTTGGTTCAGGCAATGCAAGCTGAATCTCGGTCCCACTTTAACTTTGCAGTCTGTGCATGAATAAAAGCTATTTTGCAACACAGAGAAACATATCTGAAGGTGTTAGAAGTGTTTTGCATGATTTTTGAAGTTAGACCCTGAAATGTCAGAAAACAGCTTTTCAGCGCAGAACAACGTTGGTTCAGGCAATGCAAGCTGAATCTTGGTCCCACTTTAAATTTACACTCTGTGCATGAATAAAAGCTATTTTGCAACACAGAGAAACATATCTGAAGGTGTTAGAAGTGTTTTGCATGATTTTTGAAGTTAGACCCTGAAATGTCAGAAAACAGCTTTTCAGCGCAGAAAAAAGTTGGTTCAGGCAATGCAAGCTGAATCTCTGTCTCACTTTAAATTTACACTCTGTGCATGAATAAAACCTATTTTGCAACACAGGAAAACATATCTGAAGGTGTTAGAAGTGTTTTGCATGATTTTTGAAGTTAGACCCTCAAATGTCAGAAAACAGCGTTTCAGCGCAGAACAAAGTTGGTTCAGGCAATGCAAGCTGAATCTCTGTCCCACTTTAAAATTGCAGTCTGTGCATGAATAAAACCTATTTTTCAACACAGAGAAACATATCTGAAGGTGTTTGAAGTGTTTTGCATGATTTTTGAAGTTAGAGCCTGAAATGTCAGAAAACAGCTTTTCAGCACAGAACAAAGTTGGTTGCAGCAATGCAAGCTGAATCTCTGTCCCACTTTAAAATTGCAGTCTGTGCATGAATAAAACCTATTTTGCAACACAGAGAAACATATCTGAAGGTGTTAGAAGTGTTTTGCATGATTTTTGAAGTTAGAGCCTGAAATGTCAGAAAACAGCGTTTCAGTGCAGTACAAACTTGGTTCAAGCAATGCAAGCTGAATATAGGTTCCATTTTAAAATTGCAGTCTGTGCATGAATAAAACCTATTTTGCAACACAGAGAAACATATCTGAAGGTGTTAGAAGTGTTTTGCATGATTTTTGAAGTTAGAGCCTGAAATGTCAGAAAACAGCGTTTCAGCGCAGAACAAACTTGGTTCAAGCAATAAAAGCAGAATCTCGGTTCCACTTTAAAATTGCAGTCTGTGCATGGATAAAACCTATTTTGCAACACAGAGAAACATATCTGAAGGTGTTAGAAGTGTTTTGCATGATTTTTGAAGTTAGACCCTGAAATGTCAGAAAACAGCTTTTCAGCGCAGAACAAAGTTGGCTCAGGCAATGCAAGCTGAATCTGTGTCCCACTTTAAATTTACACTCTGTGCATGAATAAAAGCTATTTTGCAACACAGAGAAACATATCTGAAGGTGTTAGAAGTGTTTTGCATGATTTTTGAAGTTAGACCCTGAAATGTCAGAAAACAGCGTTTCAGCGCAGAACAAAGTTGGTTCAGGCAATGCAAGCTGAATCTCGGTCCCACTTTAACTTTGCAGTCTGTGCATGAATAAAACCTATTTTGCAACACAGAGAAACATATCTGAAGGTGTTAGAAGTGTTTTGCATGATTTTTGAAGTTAGAGCCTGAAATGTCAGAAAACAGCTTTTCAGCGCAGAACAAAGCTGGTTCCAGCAATGCAAGCTGAATCTCTGTTCCACTTTAAATTTACACTCTGTGCATGAATAAAAGCTATTTTGCAACACAGAGAAACATATCTGAAGGTGTTAGAAGTGTTTTGCATGATTTTTGAAGTTAGACCCTGAAATGTCAGAAAACAGCCTTTCAGCGCAGAACAAAGTTGGTTCAGGCAATGCAAGCTGAATCTCGGTCCCACTTTAACTTTGCAGTCTGTGCATGAATAAAACCTATTTTGCAACACAGAGAAACATATCTGAAGGTGTTAGAAGTGTTTTGCATGATTTTTGAAGTTAGAGCCTGAAATGTCAGAAAACAGCTTTTCAGCGCAGAACAAAGCTGGTTCCAGCAATGCAAGCTGAATCTCTGTCCCACTTTAAATTTACACTCTGTGCATGAATAAAAGCTATTTTGCAATACAGAGAAACATATCTGAAGGTGTTAGAAGTGTTTTGCATGATTTTTGAAGTTAGACCCTGAAATGTCAGAAAACAGCTTTTCAGCGCAGAACAAAGTTGGTTCAGGCAATGCAAGCTGAATCTCGGTCCCACTTTAACTTTGCAGTCTGTGCATGAATAAAACCTATTTTGCAACACAGAGAAACATATCTGAAGGTGTTAGAAGTGTTTTGCATGACTTTTGAAGTTAGACCCTGAAATGTCAGAAAACAGCTTTTCAGCGCAGAACAAAGTTGGTTCAGGCAATGCAAGCTTAATCTCTGTCCCACTTTAAATTTACACTCTGTGCTTGAATAAAAGCTATTTTGCAACACAGAGAAACATATCTGAAGGTGTTAGAAGTGTTTTGCATGATTTTTGAAGTTAGACCCTGAAATGTCAGAAAACAGCGTTTCAGCGCAGAACAAAGTTGGTTCAGGCAATGCAAGCTGAATCTCTGTCTCACTTTAAATTTGCAGTCTGTGCATGAATAAAACCTATTTTGCAACACAGAGAAACATATCTGAAGGTGTTAGAAGTGTTTTGCATGATTTTTGAAGTTAGACCCTGAAATGTCAGAAAACAGCTTTTCAGCGCAGAACAAAGCTGGTTACAGCAATGCAAGCTGAATCTCTGTCCCACTTTAACTTTGCAGTCTGTGCATGAATAAAACCTATTTTGCAACACAGAGAAACATATCTGAAGGTGTTAGAAGTGTTTTGCATGATTTTTGAAGTTAGACCATGAAATGTCAGAAAACAGCTTTTCAGCGCAGAACAAAGTTGGTTCAGGCAATGCAAGCTGAATCTCGGTCCCACTTTAACTTTGCAGTCTGTGCATGAATAAAAGCTATTTTGCAACACAGAGAAACATATCTGAAGGTGTTAGAAGTGTTTTGCATGATTTTTGAAGTTAGACCCTGAAATGTCAGAAAAATGCTTTTCAGCGCAGAACAACGTTGGTTCAGGCAATGCAAGCTGAATCTTGGTCCCACTTTAAATTTACACTCTGTGCATGAATAAAAGCTATTTTGCAACACAGAGAAACATATCTGAAGGTGTTAGAAGTGTTTTGCATGATTTTTGAAGTTAGACCCTGAAATGTCAGAAAACAGCTTTTCAGCGCAGAAAAAAGTTGGTTCAGGCAATGCAAGCTGAATCTCTGTCTCACTTTAAATTTACACTCTGTGCATGAATAAAACCTATTTTGCAACACAGGAAAACATATCTGAAGGTGTTAGAAGTGTTTTGCATGATTTTTGAAGTTAGACCCTCAAATGTCAGAAAACAGCGTTTCAGCGCAGAACAAAGTTGGTTCAGGCAATGCAAGCTGAATCTCTGTCCCACTTTAACTTTGCAGTCTGTGCATGAATAAAAGCTATTTTGCAACACAGAGAAACATATCTGAAGGTGTTAGAAGTGTTTTGCATGATTTTTGAAGTTAGAGCCTGAAATGTCAGAAAACAGCTTTTCAAGCACAGAACAAAGTTGGTTGCAGCAATGCAAGCTGAATTTCTGTCCCACTTTAAAATTGCAGTCTGTGCATGAATAAAACCTATTTTGCAACACAGAGAAACATGTCTGAAGGTGTTAGAAGTGTTTTGCATGATTTTTGAAGTTAGAGCCTGAAATGTCAGAAAACAGCGTTTCAGTGCAGTACAAACTTGGTTCAAGCAATGCAAGCTGAATATAGGTTCCATTTTAAAATTGCAGTCTGTGCATTAATAAAACCTATTTTGCAACACAGAGAAACATATCTGAAGGTGTTAGAAGTGTTTTGCATGATTTTTGAAGTTAGACCCTGAAATGTCAGAAAACAGCGTTTCAGCGCAAAACAAAGTTGGTTCAGGCAATGCAAGCTGAATCTCTGTCCCACTTTAAATTTGCAGTCTGTGCATGAATAAAACCTATTTTGCAATACAGAGAAACATATCTGAAGGTGTTAGAAGTGTTTTGCATGATTTTTGAAGTTAGACCCTGAAATGTCAGAAAACAGCGTTTCAGTGCAGTACAAACTTGGTTCCAGCAATGCAAGCTGAATCTCTGTCCCACTTTAAAATTGCAGTCTGTGCATGAACAAAACCTATTTTGCAACACAGAGAAACATATCTGAAGGTGTTAGAAGTGTTTTGCATGATTTTTGAAGTTAGAGCCTGAAATGTCAGAAAACAGCGTTTCAGTGCAGTACAAACTTGGTTCAAGCAATGCAAGCTAAATATAGGTTCCATTTTAACATTGCAGTCTGTGCATGAATAAAACCTATTTTGCAACACGGAGAAACATATCTGAAGGTGTTAGAAGTGTTTTGCATGATTTTTGAAGTTAGAGCCTGAAATGTCAGAAAACAGCGTTTCAGCGCAGAACAAACTTGGTTCAAGCAATAAAAGCTGAATCTCGGTTCCACTTTAAAATTGCAGTCTGTGCATGAATAAAACCTATTTTGCAACACAGAGAAACATATCTGAAGGTGTTAGAAGTGTTTTGCATGATTTTTGAAGTTAGAGCCTGAAATGTCAGAAAACAGCGTTTCAGCGCAGAACAAACTTGGTTCAAGCAATAAAAGCTGAATCTCGGTTCCACTTTAAAATTGCAGTCTGTGCATGGATAAAACCTATTTTGCAACACAGAGAAACATATCTGAAGGTGTTAGAAGTGTTTTCCATGATTTTTGAAGTTAGATCCTGAAATGTCAGAAAACAGCTTTTCAGCGCAGAACAAAGCTGGTTCCAGCAATGCAAGCTGAATCTCTGTCCCACTTTAAATTTACACTCTGTGCATGAATAAAAGCTATTTTGCAACACAGAGAAACATATCTGAAGGTGTTAGAAGTGTTTTGCATGATTTTTGAAGTTAGACCCTGAAATGTCAGAAAACAGCGTTTCAGCGCAGAACAAAGTTGGTTCAGGCAATGCAAGCTGAATCTCGGTCCCACTTTAACTTTGCAGTCTGTGCATGAATAAAACCTATTTTGCAACACAGAGAAACATATCTGAAGGTGTTAGAAGTGTTTTGCATGATTTTTGAAGTTAGACCCTGAAATGTCAGAAAACAGCTTTTCAGCGCAGAACAAAGTTGGCTCAGGCAATGCAAGCTGAATCTCTGTCCCACTTTAAATTTACACTCTGTGCATGAATAAAAGCTATTTTGCAACACAGAGAAACATATCTGAAGGTGTTAGAAGTGTTTTGCATGATTTTTGAAGTTAGACCCTGAAATGTCAGAAAACAGCGTTTCAGCGTAGAACAAAGTTGGTTCAGGCAATACAAGCTGAATCTCGGTCCCACTTTAACTTTGCAGTCTGTGCATGAATAAAACCTATTTTGCAACACAGAGAAACATATCTGAAGGTGTTAGAAGTGTTTTGCATGATTTTTGAAGTTAGAGCCTGAAATGTCAGAAAACAGCTTTTCAGCGCAGAACAAAGCTGGTTCCAGCAATGCAAGCTGAATCTCTGTCCCACTTTAAATTTACACTCTGTGCATGAATAAAAGCTATTTTGCAACACAGAGAAACATATCTGAAGGTGTTAGAAGTGTTTTGCATGATTTTTGAAGTTAGACCCTGAAATGTCAGAAAACAGCCTTTCAGCGCAGAACAAAGTTGGTTCAGGCAATGCAAGCTGAATCTCGGTCCCACTTTAACTTTGCAGTCTGTGCATGAATAAAACCTATTTTGCAACACAGAGAAACATATCTGAAGGTGTTAGAAGTGTTTTGCATGATTTTTGAAGTTAGAGCCTGAAATGTCAGAAAACAGCTTTTCAGCGCAGAACAAAGCTGGTTCCAGCAATGCAAGCTGAATCTCTGTCCCACTTTAAATTTACACTCTGTGCATGAATAAAAGCTATTCTGCAACACAGAGAAACATATCTGAAGGTGTTAGAAGTGTTTTGCATGATTTTTGAAGTTAGACCCTGAAATGTCAGAAAACAGCGTTTCAGCGCAGAACAAAGTTGGTTCAGGCAATGCAAGCTGAATCTCGGTCCCACTTTAACTTTGCAGTCTGTGCATGAATAAAACCTATTTTGCAACACAGAGAAACATATCTGAAGGTGTTAGAAGTGTTTTGCATGACTTTTGAAGTTAGACCCTGAAATGTCAGAAAACAGCTTTTCAGCGCAGAACAAAGTTGGTTCAGGCAATGCAAGCTTAATCTCTGTCCCACTTTAAATTTACACTCTGTGCTTGAATAAAAGCTATTTTGCAACACAGAGAAACATATCTGAAGGTGTTAGAAGTGTTTTGCATGATTTTTGAAGTTAGACCCTGAAATGTCAGAAAACAGCGTTTCAGCGCAGAACAAAGTTGGTTCAGGCAATGCAAGCTGAATCTCGGTCCCACTTTAACTTTGCAGTCTGTGCATGAATAAAACCTATTTTGCAACAAAGAGAAACATATCTGAAGGTGTTAGAAGTGTTTTGCATGATTTTTGAAGTTAGACCCTGAAATGTCAGAAAACAGCGTTTCAGCGCAGAACAAAGTTGGTTCAGGCAATGCAAGCTGAATCTCTGTCCCACTTTAAATTTACACTCTGTGCATGAATAAAACCTATTTTGCAACACAAAGAAACATATCTGAAGGTGTTTGAAGTGTTTTGCATGATTTTTGAAGTTAGAGCCTGAAATGTCAGAAAACAGCGTTTCAGTGCAGTACAAACTTGGTTCAAGCAATGCAAGCTGAATATAGGTTCCATTTTAAAATTGCAGTCTGTGCATGAATAAAACCTATTTTGCAACACAGAGAAACATATCTGAAGGTGTTAGAAGTGTTTTGCATGGTTTTTGAAATTAGAGCCTGAAATGTCAGAAAAACAGCGTTTCAGCGCAGAACAAACTTGGTTCAAGCAATAAAAGCTGAATCTCGGTTCCACTTTAAAATTGCAGTCTGTGCATGAATAAAACCTATTTTGCAACAAAGAGAAACATATCTGAAGGTGTTAGAAGTGTTTTGCATGAATTTTGAATTTAGACCCTGAAATGTCAGGAAACAGCGTTTCAGCGCAGAACAAAGTTGGTTCTGGCAATGCAAGCTGAATCTCTGTCCCACTTTAAAATTGCAGTCTGTGCATGAACAAAACCTATTTTGCAACACAGAGAAACATATCTGAAGGTGTTAGAAGTGTTTTGCATGATTTTTGAAGTTAGAGCCTGAAATGTCAGAAAACAGCGTTTCAGTGCAGTACAAACTTGGTTCAAGCAATGCAAGCTAAATATAGGTTCCATTTTAACATTGCAGTCTGTGCATGAATAAAACCTATTTTGCAACACGGAGAAACATATCTGAAGGTGTTAGAAGTGTTTTGCATGATTTTTGAAGTTAGAGCCTGAAATGTCAGAAAACAGCGTTTCAGCGCAGAACAAACTTGGTTCAAGCAATAAAAGCTGAATCTCGGTTCCACTTTAAAATTGCAGTCTGTGCATGAATAAAACCTATTTTGCAACACAGAGAAACATATCTGAAGGTGTTAGAAGTGTTTTGCATGATTTTTGAAGTTAGAGCCTGAAATGTCAGAAAACAGCGTTTCAGCGCAGAACAAACTTGGTTCAAGCAATAAAAGCTGAATCTCGGTTCCACTTTAAAATTGCAGTCTGTGCATGGATAAAAGCTATTTTGCAACACAGAGAAACATATCTGAAGGTGTTAGAAGTGTTTTGCATGATTTTTGAAGTTAGACCCTGAAATGTCAGAAAACAGCCTTTCAGCGCAGAACAAAGTTGGTTCAGGCAATGCAAGCTGAATCTCGGTCCCACTTTAACTTTGCAGTCTGTGCATGAATAAAACCTATTTTGCAACACAGAGAAACATATCTGAAGGTGTTAGAAGTGTTTTGCATGATTTTTGAAGTTAGAGCCTGAAATGTCAGAAAACAGCTTTTCAGCGCAGAACAAAGCTGGTTCCAGCAATGCAAGCTGAATCTCTGTCCCACTTTAAATTTACACTCTGTGCATGAATAAAAGCTATTCTGCAACACAGAGAAACATATCTGAAGGTGTTAGAAGTGTTTTGCATGATTTTTGAAGTTAGACCCTGAAATGTCAGAAAACAGCGTTTCAGCGCAGAACAAAGTTGGTTCAGGCAATGCAAGCTGAATCTCGGTCCCACTTTAACTTTGCAGTCTGTGCATGAATAAAACCTATTTTGCAACACAGAGAAACATATCTGAAGGTGTTAGAAGTGTTTTGCATGACTTTTGAAGTTAGACCCTGAAATGTCAGAAAACAGCTTTTCAGCGCAGAACAAAGTTGGTTCAGGCAATGCAAGCTTAATCTCTGTCCCACTTTAAATTTACACTCTGTGCTTGAATAAAAGCTATTTTGCAACACAGAGAAACATATCTGAAGGTGTTAGAAGTGTTTTGCATGATTTTTGAAGTTAGACCCTGAAATGTCAGAAAACAGCGTTTCAGCGCAGAACAAAGTTGGTTCAGGCAATGCAAGCTGAATCTCGGTCCCACTTTAACTTTGCAGTCTGTGCATGAATAAAACCTATTTTGCAACAAAGAGAAACATATCTGAAGGTGTTAGAAGTGTTTTGCATGATTTTTGAAGTTAGACCCTGAAATGTCAGAAAACAGCGTTTCAGCGCAGAACAAAGTTGGTTCAGGCAATGCAAGCTGAATCTCTGTCCCACTTTAAATTTACACTCTGTGCATGAATAAAACCTATTTTGCAACACAAAGAAACATATCTGAAGGTGTTTGAAGTGTTTTGCATGATTTTTGAAGTTAGAGCCTGAAATGTCAGAAAACAGCGTTTCAGTGCAGTACAAACTTGGTTCAAGCAATGCAAGCTGAATATAGGTTCCATTTTAAAATTGCAGTCTGTGCATGAATAAAACCTATTTTGCAACACAGAGAAACATATCTGAAGGTGTTAGAAGTGTTTTGCATGGTTTTTGAAATTAGAGCCTGAAATGTCAGAAAAACAGCGTTTCAGCGCAGAACAAACTTGGTTCAAGCAATAAAAGCTGAATCTCGGTTCCACTTTAAAATTGCAGTCTGTGCATGAATAAAACCTATTTTGCAACAAAGAGAAACATATCTGAAGGTGTTAGAAGTGTTTTGCATGAATTTTGAATTTAGACCCTGAAATGTCAGGAAACAGCGTTTCAGCGCAGAACAAAGTTGGTTCTGGCAATGCAAGCTGAATCTCTGTCCCACTTTAAAATTGCAGTCTGTGCATGAACAAAACCTATTTTGCAACACAGAGAAACATATCTGAAGGTGTTAGAAGTGTTTTGCATGATTTTTGAAGTTAGAGCCTGAAATGTCAGAAAACAGCGTTTCAGTGCAGTACAAACTTGGTTCAAGCAATGCAAGCTAAATATAGGTTCCATTTTAACATTGCAGTCTGTGCATGAATAAAACCTATTTTGCAACACGGAGAAACATATCTGAAGGTGTTAGAAGTGTTTTGCATGATTTTTGAAGTTAGAGCCTGAAATGTCAGAAAACAGCGTTTCAGCGCAGAACAAACTTGGTTCAAGCAATAAAAGCTGAATCTCGGTTCCACTTTAAAATTGCAGTCTGTGCATGAATAAAACCTATTTTGCAACACAGAGAAACATATCTGAAGGTGTTAGAAGTGTTTTGCATGATTTTTGAAGTTAGAGCCTGAAATGTCAGAAAACAGCGTTTCAGCGCAGAACAAACTTGGTTCAAGCAATAAAAGCTGAATCTCGGTTCCACTTTAAAATTGCAGTCTGTGCATGGATAAAACCTATTTTGCAACACAGAGAAACATATCTGAAGGTGTTAGAAGTGTTTTCCATGATTTTTGAAGTTAGATCCTGAAATGTCAGAAAACAGCTTTTCAGCGCAGAACAAAGCTGGTTCCAGCAATGCAAGCTGAATCTCTGTCCCACTTTAAATTTACACTCTGTGCATGAATAAAAGCTATTTTGCAACACAGAGAAACATATCTGAAGGTGTTAGAAGTGTTTTGCATGATTTTTGAAGTTAGACCCTGAAATGTCAGAAAACAGCGTTTCAGCGCAGAACAAAGTTGGTTCAGGCAATGCAAGCTGAATCTCGGTCCCACTTTAACTTTGCAGTCTGTGCATGAATAAAACCTATTTTGCAACACAGAGAAACATATCTGAAGGTGTTAGAAGTGTTTTGCATGATTTTTGAAGTTAGACCCTGAAATGTCAGAAAACAGCTTTTCAGCGCAGAACAAAGTTGGCTCAGGCAATGCAAGCTGAATCTCTGTCCCACTTTAAATTTACACTCTGTGCATGAATAAAAGCTATTTTGCAACACAGAGAAACATATCTGAAGGTGTTAGAAGTGTTTTGCATGATTTTTGAAGTTAGACCCTGAAATGTCAGAAAACAGCGTTTCAGCGTAGAACAAAGTTGGTTCAGGCAATACAAGCTGAATCTCGGTCCCACTTTAACTTTGCAGTCTGTGCATGAATAAAACCTATTTTGCAACACAGAGAAACATATCTGAAGGTGTTAGAAGTGTTTTGCATGATTTTTGAAGTTAGAGCCTGAAATGTCAGAAAACAGCTTTTCAGCGCAGAACAAAGCTGGTTCCAGCAATGCAAGCTGAATCTCTGTCCCACTTTAAATTTACACTCTGTGCATGAATAAAAGCTATTTTGCAACACAGAGAAACATATCTGAAGGTGTTAGAAGTGTTTTGCATGATTTTTGAAGTTAGACCCTGAAATGTCAGAAAACAGCCTTTCAGCGCAGAACAAAGTTGGTTCAGGCAATGCAAGCTGAATCTCGGTCCCACTTTAACTTTGCAGTCTGTGCATGAATAAAACCTATTTTGCAACACAGAGAAACATATCTGAAGGTGTTAGAAGTGTTTTGCATGATTTTTGAAGTTAGAGCCTGAAATGTCAGAAAACAGCTTTTCAGCGCAGAACAAAGCTGGTTCCAGCAATGCAAGCTGAATCTCTGTCCCACTTTAAATTTACACTCTGTGCATGAATAAAAGCTATTCTGCAACACAGAGAAACATATCTGAAGGTGTTAGAAGTGTTTTGCATGATTTTTGAAGTTAGACCCTGAAATGTCAGAAAACAGCGTTTCAGCGCAGAACAAAGTTGGTTCAGGCAATGCAAGCTGAATCTCGGTCCCACTTTAACTTTGCAGTCTGTGCATGAATAAAACCTATTTTGCAACACAGAGAAACATATCTGAAGGTGTTAGAAGTGTTTTGCATGACTTTTGAAGTTAGACCCTGAAATGTCAGAAAACAGCTTTTCAGCGCAGAACAAAGTTGGTTCAGGCAATGCAAGCTTAATCTCTGTCCCACTTTAAATTTACACTCTGTGCTTGAATAAAAGCTATTTTGCAACACAGAGAAACATATCTGAAGGTGTTAGAAGTGTTTTGCATGATTTTTGAAGTTAGACCCTGAAATGTCAGAAAACAGCGTTTCAGCGCAGAACAAAGTTGGTTCAGGCAATGCAAGCTGAATCTCGGTCCCACTTTAACTTTGCAGTCTGTGCATGAATAAAACCTATTTTGCAACAAAGAGAAACATATCTGAAGGTGTTAGAAGTGTTTTGCATGATTTTTGAAGTTAGACCCTGAAATGTCAGAAAACAGCGTTTCAGCGCAGAACAAAGTTGGTTCAGGCAATGCAAGCTGAATCTCTGTCCCACTTTAAATTTACACTCTGTGCATGAATAAAACCTATTTTGCAACACAAAGAAACATATCTGAAGGTGTTTGAAGTGTTTTGCATGATTTTTGAAGTTAGAGCCTGAAATGTCAGAAAACAGCGTTTCAGTGCAGTACAAACTTGGTTCAAGCAATGCAAGCTGAATATAGGTTCCATTTTAAAATTGCAGTCTGTGCATGAATAAAACCTATTTTGCAACACAGAGAAACATATCTGAAGGTGTTAGAAGTGTTTTGCATGGTTTTTGAAATTAGAGCCTGAAATGTCAGAAAAACAGCGTTTCAGCGCAGAACAAACTTGGTTCAAGCAATAAAAGCTGAATCTCGGTTCCACTTTAAAATTGCAGTCTGTGCATGAATAAAACCTATTTTGCAACAAAGAGAAACATATCTGAAGGTGTTAGAAGTGTTTTGCATGAATTTTGAATTTAGACCCTGAAATGTCAGGAAACAGCGTTTCAGCGCAGAACAAAGTTGGTTCTGGCAATGCAAGCTGAATCTCTGTCCCACTTTAAATTTACACTCTGTGCATGAATAAAACCTATTTTGCAACACAGAGAAACATATCTGAAGGTGTTTGAAGTGTTTTGCATGACTTTTGAAGTTAGAGCCTGAAATGTCAGAAAACAGCGTTTCAGCGCAGAACAAACTTGGTTCAAGCAATAAAAGCTGAATCTCGGTTCCACTTTAAAATTGCAGTCTGTGCATGAATAAAACCTATTTTGCAACACAGAGAAACATATCTGAAGGTGTTAGAAGTGTTTTGCATGATTTTTGAAGTTAGAGCCTGAAATGTCAGAAAACAGCGTTTCAGTGCAGTACAAACTTGGTTCCAGCAATGCAAGCTGAATCTCTGCCCCATTTTAAAATTGCAGTCTGTGCATGAATAAAACCTATTTTGCAACACAGAGAAACATATCTGAAGGTGTTATAAGTGTTTTGCATGATTTTTGAAGTTAGACCCTGAAATGTCAGAAAACAGCTTTTCAGCGCAGAACAAAGTTGGTTCAGGCAATGCAAGCTGAATCTCTGTCCCACTTTAAATTTACACTCTGTGCATGAATAAAAGCTATTTTGCAACACAGAGAAACATATCTGAAGGTGTTTGAAGTGTTTTGCATGATTTTTGAAGTTAGAGCCTGAAATGTCAGAAAACAGCTTTTCAGCGCAGAACAAAGCTGGTTCCAGCAATGCAAGCTGAATCTCTGTCCCACTTTAAAATTGCAGTCTGTGCATGAATAAAACCTATTTTGCAACACAGAGAAACATATCTGAAGGTGTTTGAAGTGTTTTGCATGATTTTTGAAGTTAGAGCCTGAAATGTCAGAAAACAGCTTTTCAGCGCAGAACAAAGTTGGTTGCAGCAATGCAAGCTGAATCTCTGTCCCACTTTAAAATTGCAGTCTGTGCATGAATAAAACCTATTTTGCAACACAGAGAAACATATCTGAAGGTGTTAGAAGTGTTTTGCATGATTTTTGAAGTTAGACCCTGAAATGTCAGAAAACAGCTTTTCAGCGCAGAACAAAGCTGGTTACAGCAATGCAAGCTGAATCTCTGTCCCACTTTAACTTTGCAGTCTGTGCATGAATAAAACCTATTTTGCAACACAGAGAAACATATCTGAAGGTGTTAGAAGTGTTTTGCATGATTTTTGAAGTTAGACCATGAAATGTCAGAAAACAGCTTTTCAGCGCAGAACAAAGTTGGTTCAGGCAATGCAAGCTGAATCTCGGTCCCACTTTAACTTTGCAGTCTGTGCATGAATAAAAGCTATTTTGCAACACAGAGAAACATATCTGAAGGTGTTAGAAGTGTTTTGCATGATTTTTGAAGTTAGACCCTGAAATGTCAGAAAACAGCTTTTCAGCGCAGAACAAAGTTGGTTCAGGCAATGCAAGCTGAATCTCTGTCCCACTTTAAATTTACACTCTGTGCATGAATAAAAGCTATTTTGCAACACAGAGAAACATATCTGAAGGTGTTTGAAGTGTTTTGCATGATTTTTGAAGTTAGAGCCTGAAATGTCAGAAAACAGCTTTTCAGCGCAGAACAAAGCTGGTTCCAGCAATGCAAGCTGAATCTCTGTCCCACTTTAAAATTGCAGTCTGTGCATGAATAAAACCTATTTTGCAACACAGAGAAACATATCTGAAGGTGTTTGAAGTGTTTTGCATGATTTTTGAAGTTAGAGCCTGAAATGTCAGAAAACAGCTTTTCAGCGCAGAACAAAGTTGGTTGCAGCAATGCAAGCTGAATCTCTGTCCCACTTTAAAATTGCAGTCTGTGCATGAATAAAACATATTTTGCAACACAGAGAAACATATCTGAAGGTGTTAGAAGTGTTTTGCATGGTTTTTGTAATTAGAGCCTGAAATGTCAGAAAAACAGCGTTTCAGCGCAGAACAAACTTGGTTCAAGCAATAAAAGCTGATTCTCGGTTCCACTTTAAAATTGCAGTCTGTGCATGAATAAAACCTATTTTGCAACACAGAGAAACATATCTGAAGGTGTTAGAAGTGTTTTGCATGATTTTTGAAGTTAGAGCCTGAAATGTCAGAAAACAGCGTTTCAGTGCAGTACAAACTTGGTTCAAGCAATGCAAGCTGAATATAGGTTCTATTTTAAAATTGCAGTCTGTGCATGAATAAAAGCTATTTTGCAACACAGAGAAACATATCTGAAGGTGTTAGAAGTGTTTTGCATGATTTTTGAATTTAGAGCCTGAAATGTCAGAAAACAGCGTTTCAGTGCAGTACAAACTTGGTTCCAGCAATGCAAGCTGAATCTCTGTCCCACTTTAAAATTGCAGTCTGTGCATGAATAAAACCTATTTTGCAACACAGAGAAACATATCTGAAGGTGTTAGAAGTGTTTTGCATGATTTTTGAAGTTACATCCTGAAATGTCAGAAAACAGCTTTTCAGCGCAGAACAAAGCTGGTTCCAGCAATGCAAGCTGAATCTCTGTCCCACTTTAAAATTGCAGTCTGTGCATGAATAAAACCTATTTTGCAACACAGAGAAACATATCTGAAGGTGTTAGAAGTGTTTTGCATGATTTTTGAAGTTAGAGCCTGAAATGTCAGAAAACAGCGTTTCAGTGCAATACAAACTTGGGTCAAGCAATGCAAGCTGAATATAGGTTCCATTTTAAAATTGCAGTCTGTGCATGAATAAAACCTATTTTGCAACACAGAGAAACATATCTGAAGGTGTTAGAAGTGTTTTGCATGATTTTTGAAGTTAGAGCCTGAAATGTCAGAAAACAGCGTTTCAGTGCAATACAAAGTTGGTTCCAGCAATGCAAGCTGAATCTCTGTCCCACTTTAATATTGCAGTCTGTGCATGAATAAAACCTATTTTGCAACACAGAGAAACATATCTGAAGGTGTTAGAAGTGTTTTGCATGATTTTTGAAGTTAGAGCCTGAAATGTCAGAAAACAGCGTTTCAGTGCAGTACAAACTTGGTTCAAGCAATGCAAGCTGAATATAGGTTCCATTTTAAAATTGCAGTCTGTGCATGAATAAAACCTATTTTGCAACACAGAGAAACATATCTGAAGGTGTTAGAAGTGTTTTGCATGATTTTTGAAGTTAGAGCCTGAAATGTCAGAAAACAGCGTTTCAGTGCAGTACAAACTTGGTTCAAGCAATGCAAGCTGAATATAGGTTCCATTTTAAAATTGCAGTCTGTGCATGAATAAAACCTATTTTGCAACACAGAGAAACATATCTGAAGGTGTTAGAAGTGTTTTGCATGATTTTTGAAGTTAGACCCTGAAATGTCAGAAAACAGCTTTTCAGCGCAGAACAAAGTTGGTTCAGGCAATGCAAGCTGAATCTCTGTCCCACTTTAAATTTACACTCTGTGCATGAATAAAAGCTATTTTGCAACACAGAGAAACATATCTGAAGGTGTTAGAAGTGTTTTGCATGATTTTTGAAGTTAGACCCTGAAATGTCAGAAAACAGCGTTTCAGCGCAGAACAAAGTTGGTTCAGGCAATGCAAGCTGAATCTCTGTCCCACTTTAAAATTGCAGTCTGTGCATGAATAAAACCTATTTTGCAACACAGAGAAACATATCTGAAGGTGTTAGAAGTGTTTTGCATGATTTTTGAAGTTAGATCCTGAAATGTCAGAAAACAGCTTTTCAGCGCAGAACAAAGCTGGTTCCAGCAATGCAAGCTGAATCTCTGTCCCACTTTAAAATTGCAGTCTGTGCATGAATAAAACCTATTTTGCAACACAGAGAAACATATCTGAAGGTGTTAGAAGTGTTTTGCATGATTTTTGAAGTTAGAGCCTGAAATGTCAGAAAACAGCGTTTCAGTGCAGTACAAAGTTGGTTCCAGCAATGCAAGCTGAATCTCTGTCCCACTTTAATATTGCAGTCTGTGCATGAATAAAACCTATTTTGCAACACAGAGAAACATATCTGAAGGTGTTATAAGTGTTTTGCATGATTTTTGAAGTTAGATCCTGAAATGTCAGAAAACAGCTTTTCAGCGCAGAACAAAGCTGGTTCCAGCAATGCAAGCTGAATCTCTGTCCCACTTTAAAATTGCAGTCTGTGCATGAATAAAACCTATTTTGCAACACAGAGAAACATATCTGAAGGTGTTAGAAGTGTTTTGCATGATTTTTGAAGTTAGAGCCTGAAATGTCAGAAAACAGCGTTTCGCAGAACAAACTTGGTTCAAGCAATAAAAGCTGAATCTCGGTTCCACTTTAAAATTGCAGTCTGTGCATGAATAAAACCTATTTTGCAACACAGAGAAACATATCTGAAGGTGTTAGAAGTGTTTTGCATGATTTTTGAAGTTAGAGCCTGAAATGTCAGAAAACAGCGTTTCAGTGCAGTACAAACTTGGTTCAAGCAATGCAAGCTAAATATAGGTTCCATTTTAAAATTGCAGTCTGTGCATGAATAAAACCTATTTTGCAACACAGAGAAACATATCTGAAGGTGTTTGAAGTGTTTTGCATGATTTTTGAAGTTAGAGCCTGAAATGTCAGAAAACAGCTTTTCAGCGCAGAACAAAGCTGGTTCCAGCAATGCAAGCTGAATCTCTGTCCCACTTTAAAATTGCAGTCTGTGCATGAATAAAACCTATTTTTCAACACAGAGAAACATATCTGAAGGTGTTTGAAGTGTTTTGCATGATTTTTGAAGTTAGAGCCTGAAATGTCAGAAAACAGCTTTTCAGCACAGAACAAAGTTGGTTGCAGCAATGCAAGCTGAATCTCTGTCCCACTTTAAAATTGCAGTCTGTGCATGAATAAAACCTATTTTGCAACACAGAGAAACATATCTGAAGGTGTTAGAAGTGTTTTGCATGATTTTTGAAGTTAGAGCCTGAAATGTCAGAAAACAGCGTTTCAGCGCAGAACAAACTTGGTTCAAGCAATAAAAGCTGAATCTCGGTTCCACTTTAAAATTGCAGTCTGTGCATGGATAAAACCTATTTTGCAACACAGAGAAACATATCTGAAGGTGTTAGAAGTGTTTTGCATGATTTTTGAAGTTAGATCCTGAAATGTCAGAAAACAGCTTTTCAGCGCAGAACAAAGCTGGTTCCAGCAATGCAAGCTGAATCTCTGTCCCACTTTAAAATTGCAGTCTGTGCATGAATAAAACCTATTTTTCAACACAGAGAAACATATCTGAAGGTGTTTGAAGTGTTTTGCATGATTTTTGAAGTTAGAGCCTGAAATGTCAGAAAACAGCTTTTCAGCACAGAACAAAGTTGGTTGCAGCAATGCAAGCTGAATCTCTGTCCCACTTTAAAATTGCAGTCTGTGCATGAATAAAACCTATTTTGCAACACAGAGAAACATATCTGAAGGTGTTAGAAGTGTTTTGCATGATTTTTGAAGTTAGAGCCTGAAATGTCAGAAAACAGCGTTTCAGCGCAGAACAAACTTGGTTCAAGCAATAAAAGCTGAATCTCGGTTCCACTTTAAAATTGCAGTCTGTGCATGGATAAAACCTATTTTGCAACACAGAGAAACATATCTGAAGGTGTTAGAAGTGTTTTGCATGATTTTTGAAGTTAGATCCTGAAATGTCAGAAAACAGCTTTTCAGCGCAGAACAAAGCTGGTTCCAGCAATGCAAGCTGAATCTCTGTCCCACTTTAAATTTACACTCTGTGCATGAATAAAAGCTATTTTGCAACACAGAGAAACATATCTGAAGGTGTTAGAAGTGTTTTGCATGATTTTTGAAGTTAGACCCTGAAATGTCAGAAAACAGCGTTTCAGCGCAGAACAAAGTTGGTTCAGGCAATGCAAGCTGAATCTCGGTCCCACTTTAACTTTGCAGTCTGTGCATGAATAAAACCTATTTTGCAACACAGAGAAACATATCTGAAGGTGTTAGAAGTGTTTTGCATGATTTTTGAAGTTAGACCCTGAAATGTCAGAAAACAGCTTTTCAGCGCAGAACAAAGTTGGCTCAGGCAATGCAAGCTGAATCTCTGTCCCACTTTAAATTTACACTCTGTGCATGAATAAAAGCTATTTTGCAACACAGAGAAACATATCTGAAGGTGTTAGAAGTGTTTTGCATGATTTTTGAAGTTAGACCCTGAAATGTCAGAAAACAGCGTTTCAGCGTAGAACAAAGTTGGTTCAGGCAATACAAGCTGAATCTCGGTCCCACTTTAACTTTGCAGTCTGTGCATGAATAAAACCTATTTTGCAACACAGAGAAACATATCTGAAGGTGTTAGAAGTGTTTTGCATGATTTTTGAAGTTAGAGCCTGAAATGTCAGAAAACAGCTTTTCAGCGCAGAACAAAGCTGGTTCCAGCAATGCAAGCTGAATCTCTGTCCCACTTTAAATTTACACTCTGTGCATGAATAAAAGCTATTTTGCAACACAGAGAAACATATCTGAAGGTGTTAGAAGTGTTTTGCATGATTTTTGAAGTTAGACCCTGAAATGTCAGAAAACAGCCTTTCAGCGCAGAACAAAGTTGGTTCAGGCTATGCAAGCTGAATCTCGGTCCCACTTTAACTTTGCAGTCTGTGCATGGATAAAACCTATTTTGCAACACAGAGAAACATATCTGAAGGTGTTAGAAGTGTTTTGCATGATTTTTGAAGTTAGATCCTGAAATGTCAGAAAACAGCTTTTCAGCGCAGAACAAAGCTGGTTCCAGCAATGCAAGCTGAATCTCTGTCCCACTTTAAATTTACACTCTGTGCATGAATAAAAGCTATTTTGCAACACAGAGAAACATATCTGAAGGTGTTAGAAGTGTTTTGCATGATTTTTGAAGTTAGACCCTGAAATGTCAGAAAACAGCGTTTCAGCGCAGAACAAAGTTGGTTCAGGCAATGCAAGCTGAATCTCGGTCCCACTTTAACTTTGCAGTCTGTGCATGAATAAAACCTATTTTGCAACACAGAGAAACATATCTGAAGGTGTTAGAAGTGTTTTGCATGACTTTTGAAGTTAGACCCTGAAATGTCAGAAAACAGCTTTTCAGCGCAGAACAAAGTTGGTTCAGGCAATGCAAGCTTAATCTCTGTCCCACTTTAAATTTACACTCTGTGCTTGAATAAAAGCTATTTTGCAACACAGAGAAACATATCTGAAGGTGTTAGAAGTGTTTTGCATGATTTTTGAAGTTAGACCCTGAAATGTCAGAAAACAGCGTTTCAGCGCAGAACAAAGTTGGTTCAGGCAATGCAAGCTGAATCTCTGTCTCAGTTTAAATTTGCAGTCTGTGCATGAATAAAACCTATTTTGCAACACAGAGAAACATATCTGAAGGTGTTAGAAGTGTTTTGCATGATTTTTGAAGTTAGACCCTGAAATGTCAGAAAACAGCTTTTCAGCGCAGAACAAAGCTGGTTACAGCAATGCAAGCTGAATCTCTGTCCCACTTTAACTTTGCAGTCTGTGCATGAATAAAACCTATTTTGCAACACAGAGAAACATATCTGAAGGTGTTAGAAGTGTTTTGCATGATTTTTGAAGTTAGACCATGAAATGTCAGAAAACAGCTTTTCAGCGCAGAACAAAGTTGGTTCAGGCAATGCAAGCTGAATCTCGGTCCCACTTTAACTTTGCAGTCTGTGCATGAATAAAAGCTATTTTGCAACACAGAGAAACATATCTGAAGGTGTTAGAAGTGTTTTGCATGATTTTTGAAGTTAGACCCTGAAATGTCAGAAAACAGCTTTTCAGCGCAGAACAACGTTGGTTCAGGCAATGCAAGCTGAATCTTGGTCCCACTTTAAATTTACACTCTGTGCATGAATAAAAGCTATTTTGCAACACAGAGAAACATATCTGAAGGTGTTAGAAGTGTTTTGCATGATTTTTGAAGTTAGACCCTGAAATGTCAGAAAACAGCTTTTCAGCGCAGAAAAAAGTTGGTTCAGGCAATGCAAGCTGAATCTCTGTCTCACTTTAAATTTACACTCTGTGCATGAATAAAACCTATTTTGCAACACAGGAAAACATATCTGAAGGTGTTAGAAGTGTTTTGCATGATTTTTGAAGTTAGACCCTCAAATGTCAGAAAACAGCGTTTCAGCGCAGAACAAAGTTGGTTCAGGCAATGCAAGCTGAATCTCTGTCCCACTTTAACTTTGCAGTCTGTGCATGAATAAAAGCTATTTTGCAACACAGAGAAACATATCTGAAGGTGTTAGAAGTGTTTTGCATGATTTTTGAAGTTAGAGCCTGAAATGTCAGAAAACAGCTTTTCAAGCACAGAACAAAGTTGGTTGCAGCAATGCAAGCTGAATTTCTGTCCCACTTTAAAATTGCAGTCTGTGCATGAATAAAACCTATTTTGCAACACAGAGAAACATATCTGAAGGTGTTAGAAGTGTTTTGCATGATTTTTGAAGTTAGAGCCTGAAATGTCAGAAAACAGCGTTTCAGTGCAGTACAAACTTGGTTCAAGCAATGCAAGCTGAATATAGGTTCCATTTTAAAATTGCAGTCTGTGCATTAATAAAACCTATTTTGCAACACAGAGAAACATATCTGAAGGTGTTAGAAGTGTTTTGCATGATTTTTGAAGTTAGACCCTGAAATGTCAGAAAACAGCGTTTCAGCGCAAAACAAAGTTGGTTCAGGCAATGCAAGCTGAATCTCTGTCCCACTTTAAATTTGCAGTCTGTGCATGAATAAAACCTATTTTGCAATACAGAGAAACATATCTGAAGGTGTTAGAAGTGTTTTGCATGATTTTTGAAGTTAGACCCTGAAATGTCAGAAAACAGCTTTTCAGCGCAGAACAAAGTTGGTTCAGGAAATGCAAGCTGAATCTCTGTCCCACTTTAACTTTGCAGTCTGTGCATGAATAAAACCTATTTTGCAACACAGAGAAACATATCTGAAGGTGTTAGAAGTGTTTTGCATGATTTTTGAAGTTAGACCCTGAAATGTCAGAAAACAGCTTTTCAGCGCAGAACAAAGTTGGTTCAGGCAATGCAAGCTGAATCTTGGTCCCACTTTAAATTTACACTCTGTGCATGAATAAAAGCTATTTTGCAACACAGAAAAACATATCTGAAGGTGTTAGAAGTGTTGTGCATGATTTTTGAAGTTAGACCCTGAAATGTCAGAAAACAGCTTTTCAGCGCAGAAAAAAGTTGGTTCAGGCAATGCAAGCTGAATCTCTGTCTCACTTTAAATTTGCAGTCTGTGCATGAATAAAACCTATTTTGCAACACAGAGAAACATATCTGAAGGTGTTAGAAGTGTTTTGCATGATTTTTGAAGTTAGACCCTGAAATGTCAGAAAACAGCTTTTCAGCGCAGAACAAAGCTGGTTACAGCAATGCAAGCTGAATCTCTGTCCCACTTTAACTTTGCAGTCTGTGCATGAATAAAACCTATTTTGCAACACAGAGAAACATATCTGAAGGTGTTAGAAGTGTTTTGCATGATTTTTGAAGTTAGACCATGAAATGTCAGAAAACAGCTTTTCAGCGCAGAACAAAGTTGGTTCAGGCAATGCAAGCTGAATCTCGGTCCCACTTTAACTTTGCAGTCTGTGCATGAATAAAAGCTATTTTGCAACACAGAGAAACATATCTGAAGGTGTTAGAAGTGTTTTGCATGATTTTTGAAGTTAGACCCTGAAATGTCAGAAAACAGCTTTTCAGCGCAGAACAACGTTGGTTCAGGCAATGCAAGCTGAATCTTGGTCCCACTTTAAATTTACACTCTGTGCATGAATAAAAGCTATTTTGCAACACAGAGAAACATATCTGAAGGTGTTAGAAGTGTTTTGCATGATTTTTGAAGTTAGACCCTGAAATGTCAGAAAACAGCGTTTCAGCGCAGAACAAAGTTGGTTCAGGCAATGCAAGCTGAATCTTGGTCCCACTTTAAATTTACACTCTGTGCATGAATAAAAGCTATTTTGCAACACAGAGAAACATATCTGAAGGTGTTAGAAGTGTTTTGCATGATTTTTGAAGTTAGACCATGAAATGTCAGAAAACAGCTTTTCAGCGCAGAACAAAGTTGGTTCAGGCAATGCAAGCTGAATCTCTGTCTCACTTTAAATTTACACTCTGTGCATGAATAAAACCTATTTTGCAACACAGGAAAACATATCTGAAGGTGTTAGAAGTGTTTTGCATGATTTTTGAAGTTAGACCCTCAAATGTCAGAAAACAGCGTTTCAGCGCAGAACAAAGTTGGTTCAGGCAATGCAAGCTGAATCTCTGTCCCACTTTAACTTTGCAGTCTGTGCATGAATAAAAGCTATTTTGCAACACAGAGAAACATATCTGAAGGTGTTAGAAGTGTTTTGCATGATTTTTGAAGTTAGAGCCTGAAATGTCAGAAAACAGCTTTTCAAGCACAGAACAAAGTTGGTTGCAGCAATGCAAGCTGAATTTCTGTCCCACTTTAAAATTGCAGTCTGTGCATGAATAAAACCTATTTTGCAACACAGAGAAACATATCTGAAGGTGTTAGAAGTGTTTTGCATGATTTTTGAAGTTAGAGCCTGAAATGTCAGAAAACAGCGTTTCAGTGCAGTACAAACTTGGTTCAAGCAATGCAAGCTGAATATAGGCTCCATTTTAAAATTGCAGTCTGTGCATTAATAAAACCTATTTTGCAACACAGAGAAACATATCTGAAGGTGTTAGAAGTGTTTTGCATGATTTTTGAAGTTAGACCCTGAAATGTCAGAAAACAGCTTTTCAGCGCAGAAAAAAGTTGGTTCAGGCAATGCAAGCTGAATCTCTGTCTCACTTTAAATTTACACTCTGTGCATGAATAAAACCTATTTTGCAACACAGGAAAACATATCTGAAGGTGTTAGAAGTGTTTTGCATGATTTTTGAAGTTAGACCCTCAAATGTCAGAAAACAGCGTTTCAGCGCAGAACAAAGTTGGTTCAGGCAATGCAAGCTGAATCTCTGTCCTACTTTAACTTTGCAGTCTGTGCATGAATAAAAGCTATTTTACAACACAGAGAAACATATATGAAGGTGTTAGAAGTGTTTTGCATGATTTTTGAAGTTAGAGCCTGAAATGTCAGAAAACAGCTTTTCAAGCACAGAACAAAGTTGGTTGCAGCAATGCAAGCTGAATTTCTGTCCCACTTTAAAATTGCAGTCTGTGCATGAATAAAACCTATTTTGCAACACAGAGAAACATATCTGAAGGTGTTAGAAGTGTTTTGCATGATTTTTGAAGTTAGAGCCTGAAATGTCAGAAAACAGCGTTTCAGTGCAGTACAAACTTGGTTCAAGCAATGCAAGCTGAATATAGGTTCCATTTTAAAATTGCAGTCTGTGCATTAATAAAACCTATTTTGCAACACAGAGAAACATATCTGAAGGTGTTAGAAGTGTTTTGCATGATTTTTGAAGTTAGACCCTGAAATGTCAGAAAACAGCGTTTCAGCGCAAAACAAAGTTGGTTCAGGCAATGCAAGCTGAATCTCTGTCCCACTTTAAATTTGCAGTCTGTGCATGAAAAAAACCTATTTTGCAATACAGAGAAACATATCTGAAGGTGTTAGAAGTGTTTTTCATGATTTTTGAAGTTAGACCCTGAAATGTCAGAAAACAGCGTTTCAGTGCAATACAAACTTGGTTCCAGCAATGCAAGCTGAATCTCTGTCCCACTTTAAAATTGCAGTCTGTGCATGAACAAAACCTATTTTGCAACACAGAGAAACATATCTGAAGGTGTTAGAAGTGTTTTGCATGATTTTTGAAGTTAGAGCCTGAAATGTCAGAAAACAGCGTTTCAGTGCAGTACAAACTTGGTTCAAGCAATGCAAGCTAAATATAGGTTCCATTTTAAAATTGCAGTCTGTGCATGAATAAAACCTATTTTGCAACACGGAGAAACATATCTGAAGGTGTTAGAAGTGTTTTGCATGATTTTTGAAGTTAGAGCCTGAAATGTCAGAAAACAGCGTTTCAGCGCAGAACAAACTTGGTTCAAGCAATAAAAGCTGAATCTCGGTTCCACTTTAAAATTGCAGTCTGTGCATGAATAAAACCTATTTTGCAACACAGAGAAACATATCTGAAGGTGTTAGAAGTGTTTTGCATGATTTTTGAAGTTAGAGCCTGAAATGTCAGAAAACAGCGTTTCAGTGCAGTACAAACTTGGTTCCAGCAATTCAAGCTGAATCTCTGCCCCATTTTAAAATTGCAGTCTGTGCATGAATAAAACCTATTTTGCAACACAGAGAAACATATCTGAAGGTGTTAGAAGTGTTTTGCATGATTTTTGAAGTTAGAGCCTGAAATGTCAGAAAACAGCGTTTCAGCGCAGAACAAACTTGGTTCAAGCAATAAAAGCTGAATCTCGGTTCCACTTTAAAATTGCAGTCTGTGCATGAATAAAACCTATTTTGCAACACAGAGAAACATATCTGAAGGTGTTAGAAGTGTTTTGCATGATTTTTGAAGTTAGAGCCTGAAATGTCAGAAAACAGCGTTTCAGTGCAGTACAAACTTGGTTCAAGCAATGCAAGCTAAATATAGGTTCCATTTTAAAATTGCAGTCTGTGCATGAATAAAACCTATTTTGCAACACAGAGAAACATATCTGAAGGTGTTAGAAGTGTTTTGCATGATTTTTGAAGTTAGAGCCTGAAATGTCAGAAAACAGCGTTTCAGCGCAGAACAAACTTGGTTCAAGCAATAAAAGCTGAATCTCGGTTCCACTTTAAAATTGCAGTCTGTGCATGAATAAAACCTATTTTGCAACACAGAGAAACATATCTGAAGGTGTTTGAAGTGTTTTGCATGATTTTTGAAGTTAGAGCCTGAAATGTCAGAAAACAGCTTTTCAGCGCAGAACAAAGCTGGTTCCAGCAATGCAAGCTGAATCTCTGTCCCACTTTAAAATTGCAGTCTGTGCATGAATAAAACCTATTTTTCAACACAGAGAAACATATCTGAAGGTGTTTGAAGTGTTTTGCATGATTTTTGAAGTTAGAGCCTGAAATGTCAGAAAACAGCTTTTCAGCACAGAACAAAGTTGGTTGCAGCAATGCAAGCTGAATCTCTGTCCCACTTTAAAATTGCAGTCTGTGCATGAATAAAACCTATTTTGCAACACAGAGAAACATATCTGAAGGTGTTAGAAGTGTTTTGCATGATTTTTGAAGTTAGAGCCTGAAATGTCAGAAAACAGCGTTTCAGCGCAGAACAAACTTGGTTCAAGCAATAAAAGCTGAATCTCGGTTCCACTTTAAAATTGCAGTCTGTGCATGGATAAAACCTATTTTGCAACACAGAGAAACATATCTGAAGGTGTTAGAAGTGTTTTGCATGATTTTTGAAGTTAGATCCTGAAATGTCAGAAAACAGCTTTTCAGCGCAGAACAAAGCTGGTTCCAGCAATGCAAGCTGAATCTCTGTCCCACTTTAAATTTACACTCTGTGCATGAATAAAAGCTATTTTGCAACACAGAGAAACATATCTGAAGGTGTTAGAAGTGTTTTGCATGATTTTTGAAGTTAGACCCTGAAATGTCAGAAAACAGCGTTTCAGCGCAGAACAAAGTTGGTTCAGGCAATGCAAGCTGAATCTCGGTCCCACTTTAACTTTGCAGTCTGTGCATGAATAAAACCTATTTTGCAACACAGAGAAACATATCTGAAGGTGTTAGAAGTGTTTTGCATGATTTTTGAAGTTAGACCCTGAAATGTCAGAAAACAGCTTTTCAGCGCAGAACAAAGTTGGCTCAGGCAATGCAAGCTGAATCTCTGTCCCACTTTAAATTTACACTCTGTGCATGAATAAAAGCTATTTTGCAACACAGAGAAACATATCTGAAGGTGTTAGAAGTGTTTTGCATGATTTTTGAAGTTAGACCCTGAAATGTCAGAAAACAGCGTTTCAGCGTAGAACAAAGTTGGTTCAGGCAATACAAGCTGAATCTCGGTCCCACTTTAACTTTGCAGTCTGTGCATGAATAAAACCTATTTTGCAACACAGAGAAACATATCTGAAGGTGTTAGAAGTGTTTTGCATGATTTTTGAAGTTAGAGCCTGAAATGTCAGAAAACAGCTTTTCAGCGCAGAACAAAGCTGGTTCCAGCAATGCAAGCTGAATCTCTGTCCCACTTTAAATTTACACTCTGTGCATGAATAAAAGCTATTTTGCAACACAGAGAAACATATCTGAAGGTGTTAGAAGTGTTTTGCATGATTTTTGAAGTTAGACCCTGAAATGTCAGAAAACAGCCTTTCAGCGCAGAACAAAGTTGGTTCAGGCAATGCAAGCTGAATCTCGGTCCCACTTTAACTTTGCAGTCTGTGCATGAATAAAACCTATTTTGCAACACAGAGAAACATATCTGAAGGTGTTAGAAGTGTTTTGCATGATTTTTGAAGTTAGAGCCTGAAATGTCAGAAAACAGCTTTTCAGCGCAGAACAAAGCTGGTTCCAGCAATGCAAGCTGAATCTCTGTCCCACTTTAAATTTACACTCTGTGCATGAATAAAAGCTATTTTGCAACACAGAGAAACATATCTGAAGGTGTTAGAAGTGTTTTGCATGATTTTTGAAGTTAGACCCTGAAATGTCAGAAAACAGCGTTTCAGCGCAGAACAAAGTTGGTTCAGGCAATGCAAGCTGAATCTCGGTCCCACTTTAACTTTGCAGTCTGTGCATGAATAAAACCTATTTTGCAACACAGAGAAACATATCTGAAGGTGTTAGAAGTGTTTTGCATGACTTTTGAAGTTAGACCCTGAAATGTCAGAAAACAGCTTTTCAGCGCAGAACAAAGTTGGTTCAGGCAATGCAAGCTTAATCTCTGTCCCACTTTAAATTTACACTCTGTGCTTGAATAAAAGCTATTTTGCAACACAGAGAAACATATCTGAAGGTGTTAGAAGTGTTTTGCATGATTTTTGAAGTTAGACCCTGAAATGTCAGAAAACAGCGTTTCAGCGCAGAACAAAGTTGGTTCAGGCAATGCAAGCTGAATCTCTGTCTCAGTTTAAATTTGCAGTCTGTGCATGAATAAAACCTATTTTGCAACACAGAGAAACATATCTGAAGGTGTTAGAAGTGTTTTGCATGATTTTTGAAGTTAGACCCTGAAATGTCAGAAAACAGCTTTTCAGCGCAGAACAAAGCTGGTTACAGCAATGCAAGCTGAATCTCTGTCCCACTTTAACTTTGCAGTCTGTGCATGAATAAAACCTATTTTGCAACACAGAGAAACATATCTGAAGGTGTTAGAAGTGTTTTGCATGATTTTTGAAGTTAGAGCCTGAAATGTCAGAAAACAGCGTTTCAGTGCAGTACAAACTTGGTTCAAGCAATGCAAGCTGAATATAGGTTCCATTTTAAAATTGCAGTCTGTGCATTAATAAAACCTATTTTGCAACACAGAGAAACATATCTGAAGGTGTTAGAAGTGTTTTGCATGATTTTTGAAGTTAGACCCTGAAATGTCAGAAAACAGCGTTTCAGCGCAAAACAAAGTTGGTTCAGGCAATGCAAGCTGAATCTCTGTCCCACTTTAAATTTGCAGTCTGTGCATGAATAAAACCTATTTTGCAATACAGAGAAACATATCTGAAGGTGTTAGAAGTGTTTTGCATGATTTTTGAAGTTAGACCCTGAAATGTCAGAAAACAGCTTTTCAGCGCAGAACAAAGTTGGTTCAGGCAATGCAAGCTGAATCTCTGTCCCACTTTAACTTTGCAGTCTGTGCATGAATAAAACCTATTTTGCAACACAGAGAAACATATCTGAAGGTGTTAGAAGTGTTTTGCATGATTTTTGAAGTTAGACCCTGAAATGTCAGAAAACAGCTTTTCAGCGCAGAACAAAGTTGGTTCAGGCAATGCAAGCTGAATCTTGGTCCCACTTTAAATTTACACTCTGTGCATGAATAAAAGCTATTTTGCAACACAGAGAAACATATCTGAAGGTGTTAGAAGTGTTTTGCATGATTTTTGAAGTTAGACCCTGAAATGTCAGAAAACAGCTTTTCAGCGCAGAAAAAAGTTGGTTCAGGCAATGCAAGCTGAATCTCTGTCTCACTTTAAATTTGCAGTCTGTGCATGAATAAAACCTATTTTGCAACACAGAGAAACATATCTGAAGGTGTTAGAAGTGTTTTGCATGATTTTTGAAGTTAGACCCTGAAATGTCAGAAAACAGCTTTTCAGCGCAGAACAAAGCTGGTTACAGCAATGCAAGCTGAATCTCTGTCCCACTTTAACTTTGCAGTCTGTGCATGAATAAAACCTATTTTGCAACACAGAGAAACATATCTGAAGGTGTTAGAAGTGTTTTGCATGATTTTTGAAGTTAGACCATGAAATGTCAGAAAACAGCTTTTCAGCGCAGAACAAAGTTGGTTCAGGCAATGCAAGCTGAATCTCGGTCCCACTTTAACTTTGCAGTCTGTGCATGAATAAAAGCTATTTTGCAACACAGAGAAACATATATGAAGGTGTTAGAAGTGTTTTGCATGATTTTTGAAGTTAGACCCTGAAATGTCAGAAAACAGCTTTTCAGCGCAGAACAACGTTGGTTCAGGCAATGCAAGCTGAATCTTGGTCCCACTTTAAATTTACACTCTGTGCATGAATAAAAGCTATTTTGCAACACAGAGAAACATATCTGAAGGTGTTAGAAGTGTTTTGCATGATTTTTGAAGTTAGACCCTGAAATGTCAGAAAACAGCTTTTCAGCGCAGAAAAAAGTTGGTTCAGGCAATGCAAGCTGAATCTCTGTCTCACTTTAAATTTACACTCTGTGCATGAATAAAACCTATTTTGCAACACAGGAAAACATATCTGAAGGTGTTAGAAGTGTTTTGCATGATTTTTGAAGTTAGACCCTCAAATGTCAGAAAACAGCGTTTCAGCGCAGAACAAAGTTGGTTCAGGCAATGCAAGCTGAATCTCTGTCCCACTTTAACTTTGCAGTCTGTGCATGAATAAAAGCTATTTTGCAACACAGAGAAACATATCTGAAGGTGTTAGAAGTGTTTTGCATGATTTTTGAAGTTAGAGCCTGAAATGTCAGAAAACAGCTTTTCAAGCACAGAACAAAGTTGGTTGCAGCAGTGCAAGCTGAATTTCTGTCCCACTTTAAAATTGCAGTCTGTGCATGAATAAAACCTATTTTGCAACACAGAGAAACATATCTGAAGGTGTTAGAAGTGTTTTGCATGATTTTTGAAGTTAGAGCCTGAAATGTCAGAAAACAGCGTTTCAGTGCAGTACAAACTTGGTTCAAGCAATGCAAGCTGAATATAGGTTCCATTTTAAAATTGCAGTCTGTGCATTAATAAAACCTATTTTGCAACACAGAGAAACATATCTGAAGGTGTTAGAAGTGTTTTGCATGATTTTTGAAGTTAGACCCTGAAATGTCAGAAAACAGCGTTTCAGCGCAAAACAAAGTTGGTTCAGGCAATGCAAGCTGAATCTCTGTCCCACTTTAAATTTGCAGTCTGTGCATGAATAAAACCTATTTTGCAATACAGAGAAACATATCTGAAGGTGTTAGAAGTGTTTTGCATGATTTTTGAAGTTAGACCCTGAAATGTCAGAAAACAGCGTTTCAGTGCAGTACAAACTTGGTTCCAGCAATGCAAGCTGAATCTCTGTCCCACTTTAAAATTGCAGTCTGTGCATGAACAAAACCTATTTTGCAACACAGAGAAACATATCTGAAGATGTTAGAAGTGTTTTGCATGATTTTTGAAGTTAGAGCCTGAAATGTCAGAAAACAGCGTTTCAGTGCAGTACATACTTGGTTCAAGCAATGCAAGCTAAATATAGGTTCCATTTTAAAATTGCAGTCTGTGCATGAATAAAACCTATTTTGCAACATGGAGAAACATATCTGAAGGTGTTAGAAGTGTTTTGCATGATTTTTGAAGTTAGAGCCTGAAATGTCAGAAAACAGCGTTTCAGCGCAGAACAAACTTGGTTCAAGCAATAAAAGCTGAATCTCGGTTCCACTTTAAAATTGCAGTCTGTGCATGAATAAAACCTATTTTGCAACACAGAGAAACATATCTGAAGGTGTTAGAAGTGTTTTGCATGATTTTTGAAGTTAGAGCCTGAAATGTCAGAAAACAGCGTTTCAGTGCAGTACAAACTTGGTTCCAGCAATGCAAGCTGAATCTCTGCCCCATTTTAAAATTGCAGTCTGTGCATGAATAAAACCTATTTTGCAACACAGAGAAACATATCTGAAGGTGTTAGAAGTGTTTTGCATGATTTTTGAAGTTAGAGCCTGAAATGTCAGAAAACAGCGTTTCAGCGCAGAACAAACTTGGTTCAAGCAATAAAAGCTGAATCTCGGTTCCACTTTAAAATTGCAGTCTGTGCATGAATAAAACCTATTTTGCAACACAGAGAAACATATCTGAAGGTGTTAGAAGTGTTTTGCATGATTTTTGAAGTTAGAGCCTGAAATGTCAGAAAACAGCGTTTCAGTGCAGTACAAACTTGGTTCAAGCAATGCAAGCTAAATATAGGTTCCATTTTAAAATTGCAGTCTATGCATGAATAAAACCTATTTTGCAACACAGAGAAACATATCTGAAGGTGTTAGAAGTGTTTTGCATGATTTTTGAAGTTAGAGCCTGAAATGTCAGAAAACAGCGTTTCAGCGCAGAACAAACTTGGTTCAAGCAATAAAAGCTGAATCTCGGTTCCACTTTAAAATTGCAGTCTGTGCATGAATAAAACCTATTTTGCAACACAGAGAAACATATCTGAAGGTGTTTGAAGTGTTTTGCATGATTTTTGAAGTTAGAGCCTGAAATGTCAGAAAAAAGCTTTTCAGCGCAGAACAAAGCTGGTTCCAGCAATGCAAGCTGAATCTCTGTCCCACTTTAAAATTGCAGTCTGTGCATGAATAAAACCTATTTTTCAACACAGAGAAACATATCTGAAGGTGTTTGAAGTGTTTTGCATGATTTTTGAAGTTAGAGCCTGAAATGTCAGAAAACAGCTTTTCAGCACAGAACAAAGTTGGTTGCAGCAATGCAAGCTGAATCTCTGTCCCACTTTAAAATTGCAGTCTGTGCATGAATAAAACCTATTTTGCAACACAGAGAAACATATCTGAAGGTGTTAGAAGTGTTTTGCATGATTTTTGAAGTTAGACCCTGAAATGTCAGAAAACAGCGTTTCAGCGCAGAACAAAGTTGGTTCAGGCAATGCAAGCTGAATCTCGGTCCCACTTTAACTTTGCAGTCTGTGCATGAATAAAACCTATTTTGCAACACAGAGAAACATATCTGAAGGTGTTAGAAGTGTTTTGCATGATTTTTGAAGTTAGACCCTGAAATGTCAGAAAACAGCTTTTCAGCGCAGAACAAAGTTGGCTCAGGCAATGCAAGCTGAATCTCTGTCCCACTTTAAATTTACACTCTGTGCATGAATAAAAGCTATTTTGCAACACAGAGAAACATATCTGAAGGTGTTAGAAGTGTTTTGCATGATTTTTGAAGTTAGAGCCTGAAATGTCAGAAAACAGCTTTTCAGCGCAGAACAAAGCTGGTTCCAGCAATGCAAGCTGAATCTCTGTCCCACTTTAAATTTACACTCTGTGCATGAATAAAAGCTATTTTGCAACACAGAGAAACATATCTGAAGGTGTTAGAAGTGTTTTGCATGATTTTTGAAGTTAGACCCTGAAATGTCAGAAAACAGCCTTTCAGCGCAGAACAAAGTTGGTTCAGGCAATGCAAGCTGAATCTCGGTCCCACTTTAACTTTGCAGTCTGTGCATGAATAAAACCTATTTTGCAACACAGAGAAACATATCTGAAGGTGTTAGAAGTGTTTTGCATGATTTTTGAAGTTAGAGCCTGAAATGTCAGAAAACAGCTTTTCAGCGCAGAACAAAGCTGGTTCCAGCAATGCAAGCTGAATCTCTGTCCCACTTTAAATTTACACTCTGTGCATGAATAAAAGCTATTTTGCAATACAGAGAAACATATCTGAAGGTGTTAGAAGTGTTTTGCATGATTTTTGAAGTTAGACCCTGAAATGTCAGAAAACAGCGTTTCAGCGCAGAACAAAGTTGGTTCAGGCAATGCAAGCTGAATCTCGGTCCCACTTTAACTTTGCAGTCTGTGCATGAATAAAACCTATTTTGCAACACAGAGAAACATATCTGAAGGTGTTAGAAGTGTTTTGCATGACTTTTGAAGTTAGACCCTGAAATGTCAGAAAACAGCTTTTCAGCGCAGAACAAAGTTGGTTCAGGCAATGCAAGCTTAATCTCTGTCCCACTTTAAATTTACACTCTGTGCTTGAATAAAAGCTATTTTGCAACACAGAGAAACATATCTGAAGGTGTTAGAAGTGTTTTGCATGATTTTTGAAGTTAGAGCCTGAAATGTCAGAAAACAGCTTTTCAGCGCAGAACAAAGCTGGTTACAGCAATGCAAGCTGAATCTCTGTCCCACTTTAACTTTGCAGTCTGTGCACGAATAAAACCTATTTTGCAACACAGAGAAACATATCTGAAGGTGTTAGAAGTGTTTTGCATGATTTTTGAAGTTAGACCATGAAATGTCAGAAAACAGCTTTTCAGCGCAGAACAAAGTTGGTTCAGGCAATGCAAGCTGAATCTCGGTCCCACTTTAACTTTGCAGTCTGTGCATGAATAAAAGCTATTTTGCAACACAGAGAAACATATCTGAAGGTGTTAGAAGTGTTTTGCATGATTTGTGAAGTTAGACCCTGAAATGTCAGAAAACAGCTTTTCAGCGCAGAACAACGTTGGTTCAGGCAATGCAAGCTGAATCTTGGTCCCACTTTAAATTTACACTCTGTGCATGAATAAAAGCTATTTTGCAACACAGAGAAACATATCTGAAGGTGTTAGAAGTGTTTTGCATGATTTTTGAAGTTAGACCCTGAAATGTCAGAAAACAGCTTTTCAGCGCAGAAAAAAGTTGGTTCAGGCAATGCAAGCTGAATCTCTGTCTCACTTTAAATTTACACTCTGTGCATGAATAAAACCTATTTTGCAACACAGGAAAACATATCTGAAGGTGTTAGAAGTGTTTTGCATGATTTTTGAAGTTAGACCCTCAAATGTCAGAAAACAGCGTTTCAGCGCAGAACAAAGTTGGTTCAGGCAATGCAAGCTGAATCTCTGTCCCACTTTAACTTTGCAGTCTGTGCATGAATAAAAGCTATTTTGCAACACAGAGAAACATATCTGAAGGTGTTAGAAGTGTTTTGCATGATTTTTGAAGTTAGAGCCTGAAATGTCAGAAAACAGCTTTTCAAGCACAGAACAAAGTTGGTTGCAGCAATGCAAGCTGAATTTCTGTCCCACTTTAAAATTGCAGTCTGTGCATGAATAAAACCTATTTTGCAACACAGAGAAACATATCTGAAGGTGTTAGAAGTGTTTTGCATGATTTTTGAAGTTAGACCCTGAAATGTCAGAAAACAGCGTTTCAGCGCAAAACAAAGTTGGTTCAGGCAATGCAAGCTGAATCTCTGTCCCACTTTAAAATTGCAGTCTGTGCATGAATAAAACCTATTTTTCAACACAGAGAAACATATCTGAAGGTGTTTGAAGTGTTTTGCATGATTTTTGAAGTTAGAGCCTGAAATGTCAGAAAACAGCTTTTCAGCACAGAACAAAGTTGGTTGCAGCAATGCAAGCTGAATCTCTGTCCCACTTTAAAATTGCAGTCTGTGCATGAATAAAACCTATTTTGCAACACAGAGAAACATATCTGAAGGTGTTAGAAGTGTTTTGCATGATTTTTGAAGTTAGAGCCTGAAATGTCAGAAAACAGCGTTTCAGTGCAGTACAAACTTGGTTCAAGCAATGCAAGCTGAATATAGGTTCCATTTTAAAATTGCAGTCTGTGCATGAATAAAACCTATTTTGCAACACAGAGAAACATATCTGAAGGTGTTAGAAGTGTTTTGCACTATTTTTGAAGTTAGAGCCTGAAATGTCAGAAAACAGCGTTTCAGCGCAGAACAAACTTGGTTCAAGCAATAAAAGCTGAATCTCGGTTCCACTTTAAAATTGCAGTCTGTGCATGGATAAAACCTATTTTGCAACACAGAGAAACATATCTGAAGGTGTTAGAAGAGTTTTGCATGATTTTTGAAGTTAGATCCTGAAATGTCAGAAAACAGCTTTTCAGCGCAGAACAAAGCTGGTTCCAGCAATGCAAGCTGAATCTCTGTCCCACTTTAAATTTACACTCTGTGCATGAATAAAAGCTATTTTGCAACACAGAGAAACATATCTGAAGGTGTTAGAAGTGTTTTGCATGATTTTTGAAGTTAGACCCTGAAATGTCAGAAAACAGCCTTTCAGCGCAGAACAAAGTTGGTTCAGGCAATGCAAGCTGAATCTCGGTCCCACTTTAACTTTGCAGTCTGTGCATGAATAAAACCTATTTTGCAACACAGAGAAACATATCTGAAGGTGTTAGAAGTGTTTTGCATGATTTTTGAAGTTAGAGCCTGAAATGTCAGAAAACAGCTTTTCAGCGCAGAACAAAGTTGGTTCAGGCAATGCAAGCTGAATCTCTGTCTCACTTTAAATTTGCAGTCTGTGCATGAATAAAAAACCTATTTTGCAATACAGAGAAACATATCTGAAGGTGTTAGAAGTGTTTTGCATGATTTTTGAAGTTAGACCCTGAAATGTCAGAAAACAGCGTTTCAGTGCAGTACAAACTTGGTTCCAGCAATGCAAGCTGAATCTCTGTCCCACTTTAAAATTGCAGTCTGTGCATGAACAAAACCTATTTTGCAACACAGAGAAACATATCTGAAGGTGTTAGAAGTGTTTTGCATGATTTTTGAAGTTAGAGCCTGAAATGTCAGAAAACAGCGTTTCAGTGCAGTACAAACTTGGTTCAAGCAATGCAAGCTAAATATAGGTTCCATTTTAACATTGCAGTCTGTGCATGAATAAAACCTATTTTGCAACACGGAGAAACATATCTGAAGGTGTTAGAAGTGTTTTGCATGATTTTTGAAGTTAGAGCCTGAAATGTCAGAAAACAACGTTTCAGCGCAGAACAAACTTGGTTCAAGCAATAAAAGCTGAATCTCGGTTCCACTTTAAAATTGCAGTCTGTGCATGAATAAAACCTATTTTGCAACACAGAGAAACATATCTGAAGGTGTTTGAAGTGTTTTGCATGATTTTTGAAGTTAGAGCCTGAAATGTCAGAAAACAGCTTTTCAGCGCAGAACAAAGCTGGTTCCAGCAATGCAAGCTGAATCTCTGTCCCACTTTAAAATTGCAGTCTGTGCATGAATAAAACCTATTTTTCAACACAGAGAAACATATCTGAAGGTGTTTGAAGTGTTTTGCATGATTTTTGAAGTTAGAGCCTGAAATGTCAGAAAACAGCTTTTCAGCACAGAACAAAGTTGGTTGCAGCAATGCAAGCTGAATCTCTGTCCCACTTTAAAATTGCAGTCTGTGCATGAATAAAACCTATTTTGCAACACAGAGAAACATATCTGAAGGTGTTAGAAGTGTTTTGCATGATTTTTGAAGTTAGAGCCTGAAATGTCAGAAAACAGCGTTTCAGTGCAGTACAAACTTGGTTCAAGCAATGCAAGCTGAATATAGGTTCCATTTTAAAATTGCAGTCTGTGCATGAATAAAACCTATTTTGCAACACAGAGAAACATATCTGAAGGTGTTAGAAGTGTTTTGCATGATTTTTGAAGTTAGAGCCTGAAATGTCAGAAAACAGCGTTTCAGCGCAGAACAAACTTGGTTCAAGCAATAAAAGCTGAATCTCGGTTCCACTTTAAAATTGCAGTCTGTGCATGGATAAAACCTATTTTGCAACACAGAGAAACATATCTGAAGGTGTTAGAAGAGTTTTGCATGATTTTTGAAGTTAGATCCTGAAATGTCAGAAAACAGCTTTTCAGCGCAGAACAAAGCTGGTTCCAGCAATGCAAGCTGAATCTCTGTCCCACTTTAAATTTACACTCTGTGCATGAATAAAAGCTATTTTGCAACACAGAGAAACATATCTGAAGGTGTTAGAAGTGTTTTGCATGATTTTTGAAGTTAGACCCTGAAATGTCAGAAAACAGCCTTTCAGCGCAGAACAAAGTTGGTTCAGGCAATGCAAGCTGAATCTCGGTCCCACTTTAACTTTGCAGTCTGTGCATGAATAAAACCTATTTTGCAACACAGAGAAACATATCTGAAGGTGTTAGAAGTGTTTTGCATGATTTTTGAAGTTAGAGCCTGAAATGTCAGAAAACAGCTTTTCAGCGCAGAACAAAGCTGGTTCCAGCAATGCAAGCTGAATCTCTGTCCCACTTTAAATTTACACTCTGTGCATGAATAAAAGCTATTTTGCAACACAGAGAAACATATCTGAAGGTGTTAGAAGTGTTTTGCATGATTTTTGAAGTTAGAGCCTGAAATGTCAGAAAACAGCGTTTCAGTGCAGTACAAACTTGGTTCAAGCAATGCAAGCTGAATATAGGTTCCATTTTAAAATTGCAGTCTGTGCATGAATAAAACCTATTTTGCAACACAGAGAAACATATCTGAAGGTGTTAGAAGTGTTTTGCATGGTTTTTGAAATTAGAGCCTGAAATGTCAGAAAAACAGCGTTTCAGCGCAGAACAAACTTGGTTCAAGCAATAAAAGCTGAATCTCGGTTCCACTTTAAAATTGCAGTCTGTGCATGAATAAAACCTATTTTGCAACAAAGAGAAACATATCTGAAGGTGTTAGAAGTGTTTTGCATGATTTTTGAAGTTAGACCCTGAAATGTCAGAAAACAGCGTTTCAGCGCAGAACAAAGTTGGTTCAGGCAATGCAAGCTGAATCTCTGTCCCACTTTAAATTTGCAGTCTGTGCATGAATAAAAGCTATTTTGCAACACAGAGAAACATATCTGAAGGTGTTAGAAGTGTTTTGCATGAATTTTGAAGTTAGACCCTGAAATGTCAGGAAACAGCGTTTCAGCGCAGAACAAAGTTGGTTCAGGCAATGCAAGCTGAATCTCTGTCCCACTTTAAATTTACACTCTGTGCATGAATAAAAGCTATTTTGCAACACAGAGAAACATATCTGAAGGTGTTAGAAGTCTTTTGCATGATTTTTGAAGTTAGAGCCTGAAATGTCAGAAAACAGCGTTTCAGTGCAGTACAAACTTGGTTCAAGCAATGCAAGCTGAATATAGGTTCCATTTTAAAATTGCAGTCTGTGCATGAATAAAACCTATTTTGCAACACAGAGAAACATATCTGAAGGTGTTAGAAGTGTTTTGAATGATTTTTGAAGTTAGAGCCTGAAATGTCAGAAAACAGCGTTTCAGTGCAGTACAAACTTGGTTCCAGCAATGCAAGCTGAATCTCTGTCCCACTTTAAAATTGCAGTCTGTGCATGAATAAAACCTATTTTGCAACACAGAGAAACATATCTGAAGGTGTTAGAAGTGTTTTGCATGATTTTTGAAGTTAGAGCCTGAAATGTCAGAAAACAGCGTTTCAGCGCAGAACAAACTTGGTTCAAGCAATAAAAGCTGAATCTCGGTTCCACTTTAAAATTGCAGTCTGTGCATGAATAAAACCTATTTTGCAACACAGAGAAACATATCTGAAGGTGTTAGAAGTGTTTTGCATGATTTTTGAAGTTAGAGCCTGAAATGTCAGAAAACAGCGTTTCAGTGCAGTACAAACTTGGTTCCAGCAATGCAAGCTGAATCTCGGTTCCACTTTAAAATTGCAGTCTGTACATGAATAAAACCTATTTTGCAACACAGAGAAACATATCTGAAGGTGTTAGAAGTGTTTTGCATGATTTTTGAAGTTAGAGCCTGAAATGTCAGAAAACAGCGTTTCAGTGCAGTACAAACTTGGTTCCAGCATTGCAAGCTGAATCTCTGTCCCACTTTAAAATTGCAGTCTGTGCATGAATAAAACCTATTTTGCAACACAGAGAAACATATCTGAAGGTGTTAGAAGTGTTTTGCATGATTTTTGAAGTTAGATCCTGAAATGTCAGAAAACAGCTTTTCAGCGCAGAACAAAGCTGGTTCCAGCAATGCAAGCTGAATCTCTGTCCCACTTTAAAATTGCAGTCTGTGCATGAATAAAACCTATTTTGCAACACAGAGAAACATATCTGAAGGTGTTAGAAGTGTTTTGCATGATTTTTGAAGTTAGATCCTGAAATGTCAGAAAACAGCTTTTCAGCGCAGAACAAAGCTGGTTCCAGCAATGCAAGCTGAATCTCTGTCCCACTTTAAAATTGCAGTCTGTGCATGAATAAAACCTATTTTGCAACACAGAGAAACATATCTGAAGGTGTTAGAAGTGTTTTGCATGATTTTTGAAGTTAGAGCCTGAAATGTCAGAAAACAGCGTTTCAGTGCAGTACAAAGTTGGTTCCAGCAATGCAAGCTGAATCTCTGTCCCACTTTAATATTGCAGTCTGTGCATGAATAAAACCTATTTTGCAACACAGAGAAACATATCTGAAGGTGTTAGAAGTGTTTTGCATGATTTTTGAAGTTAGACCCTGAAATGTCAGAAAACAGCTTTTCAGCGCAGAACAAAGCTGGTTACAGCAATGCAAGCTGAATCTCTGTCCCACTTTAACTTTGCAGTCTGTGCATGAATAAAACCTATTTTGCAACACAGAGAAACATATCTGAAGGTGTTAGAAGTGTTTTGCATGATTTTTGAAGTTACATCCTGAAATGTCAGAAAACAGCTTTTCAGCGCAGAACAAAGCTGGTTCCAGCAATGCAAGCTGAATCTCTGTCCCACTTTAAAATTGCAGTCTGTGCATGAATAAAACCTATTTTGCAACACAGAGAAACATATCTGAAGGTGTTAGAAGTGTTTTGCATGATTTTTGAAGTTAGAGCCTGAAATGTCAGAAAACAGCGTTTCAGTGCAGTACAAACTTGGGTCAAGCAATGCAAGCTGAATATAGGTTCCATTTTAAAATTGCAGTCTGTGCATGAATAAAACCTATTTTGCAACACAGAGAAACATATCTGAAGGTGTTAGAAGTGTTTTGCATGATTTTTGAAGTTAGAGCCTGAAATGTCAGAAAACAGCGTTTCAGTGCAATACAAAGTTGGTTCCAGCAATGCAAGCTGAATCTCTGTCCCACTTTAATATTGCAGTCTGTGCATGAATAAAACCTATTTTGCAACACAGAGAAACATATCTGAAGGTGTTAGAAGTGTTTTGCATGATTTTTGAAGTTAGAGCCTGAAATGTCAGAAAACAGCGTTTCAGTGCAGTACAAACTTGGTTCAAGCAATGCAAGCTGAATATAGGTTCCATTTTAAAATTGCAGTCTGTGCATGAATAAAACCTATTTTGCAACACAGAGAAACATATCTGAAGGTGTTAGAAGTGTTTTGCATGATTTTTGAAGTTAGAGCCTGAAATGTCAGAAAACAGCGTTTCAGTGCAGTACAAACTTGGTTCAAGCAATGCAAGCTGAATATAGGTTCCATTTTAAAATTGCAGTCTGTGCATGAATAAAACCTATTTTGCAACACAGAGAAACATATCTGAAGGTGTTAGAAGTGTTTTGCATGATTTTTGAAGTTAGACCCTGAAATGTCAGAAAACAGCTTTTCAGCGCAGAACAAAGTTGGTTCAGGCAATGCAAGCTGAATCTCTGTCCCACTTTAAATTTACACTCTGTGCATGAATAAAAGCTATTTTGCAACACAGAGAAACATATCTGAAGGTGTTAGAAGTCTTTTGCATGATTTTTGAAGTTAGAGCCTGAAATGTCAGAAAACAGCGTTTCAGTGCAGTACAAACTTGGTTCAAGCAATGCAAGCTGAATATAGGTTCCATTTTAAAATTGCAGTCTGTGCATGAATAAAACCTATTTTGCAACACAGAGAAACATATCTGAAGGTGTTAGAAGTGTTTTGCATGATTTTTGAAGTTAGAGCCTGAAATGTCAGAAAACAGCGTTTCAGTGCAGTACAAACTTGGTTCCAGCAATGCAAGCTGAATCTCTGTCCCACTTTAAAATTGCAGTCTGTGCATGAATAAAACCTATTTTGCAACACAGAGAAACATATCTGAAGGTGTTAGAAGTGTTTTGCATGATTTTTGAAGTTAGAGCCTGAAATGTCAGAAAACAGCGTTTCAGCGCAGAACAAACTTGGTTCAAGCAATAAAAGCTGAATCTCGGTTCCACTTTAAAATTGCAGTCTGTGCATGAATAAAACCTATTTTGCAACACAGAGAAACATATCTGAAGGTGTTAGAAGTGTTTTGCATGATTTTTGAAGTTAGAGCCTGAAATGTCAGAAAACAGCGTTTCAGTGCAGTACAAACTTGGTTCCAGCAATGCAAGCTGAATCTCGGTTCCACTTTAAAATTGCAGTCTGTACATGAATAAAACCTATTTTGCAACACAGAGAAACATATCTGAAGGTGTTAGAAGTGTTTTGCATGATTTTTGAAGTTAGAGCCTGAAATGTCAGAAAACAGCGTTTCAGTGCAGTACAAACTTGGTTCCAGCATTGCAAGCTGAATCTCTGTCCCACTTTAAAATTGCAGTCTGTGCATGAATAAAACCTATTTTGCAACACAGAGAAACATATCTGAAGGTGTTAGAAGTGTTTTGCATGATTTTTGAAGTTAGAGCCTGAAATGTCAGAAAAAAGCGTTTCAGTGCAGTACAAAGTTGGTTCCAGCAATGCAAGCTGAATCTCTGTCCCACTTTAATATTGCAGTCTGTGCATGAATAAAACCTATTTTGCAACACAGAGAAACATATCTGAAGGTGTTAGAAGTGTTTTGCATGATTTTTGAAGTTAGATCCTGAAATGTCAGAAAACAGCTTTTCAGCGCAGAACAAAGCTGGTTCCAGCAATGCAAGCTGAATCTCTGTCCCACTTTAAAATTGCAGTCTGTGCATGAATAAAACCTATTTTGCAACACAGAGAAACATATCTGAAGGTGTTAGAAGTGTTTTGCATGATTTTTGAAGTTAGAGCCTGAAATGTCAGAAAACAGCGTTTCAGTGCAGTACAAAGTTGGTTCCAGCAATGCAAGCTGAATCTCTGTCCCACTTTAATATTGCAGTCTGTGCATGAATAAAACCTATTTTGCAACACAGAGAAACATATCTGAAGGTGTTAGAAGTGTTTTGCATGATTTTTGAAGTTAGACCCTGAAATGTCAGAAAACAGCTTTTCAGCGCAGAACAAAGCTGGTTACAGCAATGCAAGCTGAATCTCTGTCCCACTTTAACTTTGCAGTCTGTGCATGAATAAAACCTATTTTGCAACACAGAGAAACATATCTGAAGGTGTTAGAAGTGTTTTGCATGATTTTTGAAGTTAGACCATGAAATGTCAGAAAACAGCTTTTCAGCGCAGAACAAAGTTGGTTCAGGCAATGCAAGCTGAATCTCGGTCCCACTTTAACTTTGCAGTCTGTGCATGAATAAAAGCTATTTTGCAACACAGAGAAACATATCTGAAGGTGTTAGAAGTGTTTTGCATGATTTTTGAAGTTAGACCCTGAAATGTCAGAAAACAGCTTTTCAGCGCAGAACAACGTTGGTTCAGGCAATGCAAGCTGAATCTTGGTCCCACTTTAAATTTACACTCTGTGCATGAATAAAAGCTATTTTGCAACACAGAGAAACATATCTGAAGGTGTTAGAAGTGTTTTGCATGATTTTTGAAGTTAGACCCTGAAATGTCAGAAAACAGCTTTTCAGCGCAGAAAAAAGTTGGTTCAGGCAATGCAAGCTGAATCTCTGTCTCACTTTAAATTTACACTCTGTGCATGAATAAAACCTATTTTGCAACACAGGAAAACATATCTGAAGGTGTTAGAAGTGTTTTGCATGATTTTTGAAGTTAGACCCTCAAATGTCAGAAAACAGCGTTTCAGCGCAGAACAAAGTTGGTTCAGGCAATGCAAGCTGAATCTCTGTCCTACTTTAACTTTGCAGTCTGTGCATGAATAAAAGCTATTTTGCAACACAGAGAAACATATCTGAAGGTGTTAGAAGTGTTTTGCATGATTTTTGAAGTTAGAGCCTGAAATGTCAGAAAACAGCTTTTCAAGCACAGAACAAAGTTGGTTGCAGCAATGCAAGCTGAATTTCTGTCCCACTTTAAAATTGCAGTCTGTGCATGAATAAAACCTATTTTGCAACACAGAGAAACATATCTGAAGGTGTTAGAAGTGTTTTGCATGATTTTTGAAGTTAGAGCCTGAAATGTCAGAAAACAGCGTTTCAGTGCAGTACAAACTTGGGTCAAGCAATGCAAGCTGAATATAGGTTCCATTTTAAAATTGCAGTCTGTGCATGAATAAAACCTATTTTGCAACACAGAGAAACATATCTGAAGGTGTTAGAAGTGTTTTGCATGATTTTTGAAGTTAGAGCCTGAAATGTCAGAAAACAGCGTTTCAGTGCAATACAAAGTTGGTTCCAGCAATGCAAGCTGAATCTCTGTCCCACTTTAATATTGCAGTCTGTGCATGAATAAAACCTATTTTGCAACACAGAGAAACATATCTGAAGGTGTTAGAAGTGTTTTGCATGATTTTTGAAGTTAGAGCCTGAAATGTCAGAAAACAGCGTTTCAGTGCAGTACAAACTTGGTTCAAGCAATGCAAGCTGAATATAGGTTCCATTTTAAAATTGCAGTCTGTGCATGAATAAAACCTATTTTGCAACACAGAGAAACATATCTGAAGGTGTTAGAAGTGTTTTGCATGATTTTTGAAGTTAGAGCCTGAAATGTCAGAAAACAGCGTTTCAGTGCAGTACAAACTTGGTTCAAGCAATGCAAGCTGAATATAGGTTCCATTTTAAAATTGCAGTCTGTGCATGAATAAAACCTATTTTGCAACACAGAGAAACATATCTGAAGGTGTTAGAAGTGTTTTGCATGATTTTTGAAGTTAGACCCTGAAATGTCAGAAAACAGCTTTTCAGCGCAGAACAACGTTGGTTCAGGCAATGCAAGCTGAATCTCTGTCCCACTTTAAATTTACACTCTGTGCATGAATAAAAGCTATTTTGCAACACAGAGAAACATATCTGAAGGTGTTAGAAGTCTTTTGCATGATTTTTGAAGTTAGAGCCTGAAATGTCAGAAAACAGCGTTTCAGTGCAGTACAAACTTGGTTCAAGCAATGCAAGCTGAATATAGGTTCCATTTTAAAATTGCAGTCTGTGCATGAATAAAACCTATTTTGCAACACAGAGAAACATATCTGAAGGTGTTAGAAGTGTTTTGCATGATTTTTGAAGTTAGAGCCTGAAATGTCAGAAAACAGCGTTTCAGTGCAGTACAAACTTGGTTCCAGCAATGCAAGCTGAATCTCTGTCCCACTTTAAAATTGCAGTCTGTGCATGAATAAAACCCATTTTGCAACACAGAGAAACATATCTGAAGGTGTTAGAAGTGTTTTGCATGATTTTTGAAGTTAGAGCCTGAAATGTCAGAAAACAGCGTTTCAGCGCAGAACAAACTTGGTTCAAGCAATAAAAGCTGAATCTCGGTTCCACTTTAAAATTGCAGTCTGTGCATGAATAAAACCTATTTTGCAACACAGAGAAACATATCTGAAGGTGTTAGAAGTGTTTTGCATGATTTTTGAAGTTAGAGCCTGAAATGTCAGAAAACAGCGTTTCAGTGCAGTACAAACTTGGTTCCAGCAATGCAAGCTGAATCTCGGTTCCACTTTAAAATTGCAGTCTGTACATGAATAAAACCTATTTTGCAACACAGAGAAACATATCTGAAGGTGTTAGAAGTGTTTTGCATGATTTTTGAAGTTAGAGCCTGAAATGTCAGAAAACAGCGTTTCAGTGCAGTACAAACTTGGTTCCAGCATTGCAAGCTGAATCTCTGTCCCACTTTAAAATTGCAGTCTGTGCATGAATAAAACCTATTTTGCAACACAGAGAAACATATCTGAAGGTGTTAGAAGTGTTTTGCATGATTTTTGAAGTTAGAGCCTGAAATGTCAGAAAACAGCGTTTCAGTGCAGTACAAAGTTGGTTCCAGCAATGCAAGCTGAATCTCTGTCCCACTTTAATATTGCAGTCTGTGCATGAATAAAACCTATTTTGCAACACAGAGAAACATATCTGAAGGTGTTAGAAGTGTTTTGCATGATTTTTGAAGTTAGATCCTGAAATGTCAGAAAACAGCTTTTCAGCGCAGAACAAAGCTGGTTCCAGCAATGCAAGCTGAATCTCTGTCCCACTTTAAAATTGCAGTCTGTGCATGAATAAAACCTATTTTGCAACACAGAGAAACATATCTGAAGGTGTTAGAAGTGTTTTGCATGATTTTTGAAGTTAGAGCCTGAAATGTCAGAAAACAGCGTTTCAGTGCAGTACAAAGTTGGTTCCAGCAATGCAAGCTGAATCTCTGTCCCACTTTAATATTGCAGTCTGTGCATGAATAAAACCTATTTTGCAACACAGAGAAACATATCTGAAGGTGTTAGAAGTGTTTTGCATGATTTTTGAAGTTAGACCCTGAAATGTCAGAAAACAGCTTTTCAGCGCAGAACAAAGCTGGTTACAGCAATGCAAGCTGAATCTCTGTCCCACTTTAACTTTGCAGTCTGTGCATGAATAAAACCTATTTTGCAACACAGAGAAACATATCTGAAGGTGTTAGAAGTGTTTTGCATGATTTTTGAAGTTAGACCATGAAATGTCAGAAAACAGCTTTTCAGCGCAGAACAAAGTTGGTTCAGGCAATGCAAGCTGAATCTCGGTCCCACTTTAACTTTGCAGTCTGTGCATGAATAAAAGCTATTTTGCAACACAGAGAAACATATCTGAAGGTGTTAGAAGTGTTTTGCATGATTTTTGAAGTTAGACCCTGAAATGTCAGAAAACAGCTTTTCAGCGCAGAACAACGTTGGTTCAGGCAATGCAAGCTGAATCTTGGTCCCACTTTAAATTTACACTCTGTGCATGAATAAAAGCTATTTTGCAACACAGAGAAACATATCTGAAGGTGTTAGAAGTGTTTTGCATGATTTTTGAAGTTAGACCCTGAAATGTCAGAAAACAGCTTTTCAGCGCAGAAAAAAGTTGGTTCAGGCAATGCAAGCTGAATCTCTGTCTCACTTTAAATTTACACTCTGTGCATGAATAAAACCTATTTTGCAACACAGGAAAACATATCTGAAGGTGTTAGAAGTGTTTTGCATGATTTTTGAAGTTAGACCCTCAAATGTCAGAAAACAGCGTTTCAGCGCAGAACAAAGTTGGTTCAGGCAATGCAAGCTGAATCTCTGTCCCACTTTAACTTTGCAGTCTGTGCATGAATAAAAGCTATTTTGCAACACAGAGAAACATATCTGAAGGTGTTAGAAGTGTTTTGCATGATTTTTGAAGTTAGAGCCTGAAATGTCAGAAAACAGCTTTTCAAGCACAGAACAAAGTTGGTTGCAGCAATGCAAGCTGAATTTCTGTCCCACTTTAAAATTGCAGTCTGTGCATGAATAAAACCTATTTTGCAACACAGAGAAACATATCTGAAGGTGTTAGAAGTGTTTTGCATGATTTTTGAAGTTACAGCCTGAAATGTCAGAAAACAGCGTTTCAGTGCAGTACAAACTTGGTTCAAGCAATGCAAGCTGAATATAGGTTCCAATTTAAAATTGCAGTCTGTGCATTAATAACACCTATTTTGCAACACAGAGAAACATATCTGAAGGTGTTAGAAGTGTTTTGCATGATTTTTGAAGTTAGACCCTGAAATGTCAGAAAACAGCGTTTCAGTGCAGTACAAACTTGGTTCCAGCAATGCAAGCTGAATCTCTGTCCCACTTTAAAATTGCAGTCTGTGCATGAACAAAACCTATTTTGCAACACAGAGAAACATATCTGAAGGTGTTAGAAGTGTTTTGCATGATTTTTGAAGTTAGAGCCTGAAATGTCAGAAAACAGCGTTTCAGTGCAGTACAAACTTGGTTCAAGCAATGCAAGCTAAATATAGGTTCCATTTTAAAATTGCAGTCTGTGCATGAATAAAACCTATTTTGCAACACGGAGAAACATATCTGAAGGTGTTAGAAGTGTTTTGCATGATTTTTGAAGTTAGAGCCTGAAATGTCAGAAAACAGCGTTTCAGCGCAGAACAAACTTGGTTCAAGCAATAAAAGCTGAATCTCGGTTCCACTTTAAAATTGCAGTCTGTGCATGAATAAAACCTATTTTGCAACACAGAGAAACATATCTGAAGGTGTTAGAAGTGTTTTGCATGATTTTTGAAGTTAGAGCCTGAAATGTCAGAAAACAGCGTTTCAGTGCAGTACAAACTTGGTTCCAGCAATACAAGCTGAATCTCTGCCCCATTTTAAAATTGCAGTCTGTGCATGAATAAAACCTATTTTGCAACACAGAGAAACATATCTGAAGGTGTTAGAAGTGTTTTGCATGATTTTTGAAGTTAGAGCCTGAAATGTCAGAAAACAGCGTTTCAGCGCAGAACAAACTTGGTTCAAGCAATAAAAGCTGAATCTCGGTTCCACTTTAAAATTGCAGTCTGTGCATGAATAAAACCTATTTTGCAACACAGAGAAACATATCTGAAGGTGTTAGAAGTGTTTTGCATGATTTTTGAAGTTAGAGCCTGAATTGTCAGAAAACAGCGTTTCAGTGCAGTACAAACTTGGTTCAAGCAATGCAAGCTAAATATAGGTTCCATTTTAAAATTGCAGTCTATGCATGAATAAAACCTATTTTGCAACACAGAGAAACATATCTGAAGGTGTTAGAAGTGTTTTGCATGATTTTTGAAGTTAGAGCCTGAAATGTCAGAAAACAGCGTTTCAGCGCAGAACAAACTTGGTTCAAGCAATAAAAGCTGAATCTCGGTTCCACTTTAAAATTGCAGTCTGTGCATGAATAAAACCTATTTTGCAACACAGAGAAACATATCTGAAGGTGTTTGAAGTGTTTTGAATGATTTTTGAAGTTAGAGCCTGAAATGTCAGAAAACAGCTTTTCAGCGCAGAACAAAGCTGGTTCCAGCAATGCAAGCTGAATCTCTGTCCCACTTTAAAATTGCAGTCTGTGCATGAATAAAACCTATTTTTCAACACAGAGAAACATATCTGAAGGTGTTTGAAGTGTTTTGCATGATTTTTGAAGTTAGAGCCTGAAATGTCAGAAAACAGCTTTTCAGCACAGAACAAAGTTGGTTGCAGCAATGCAAGCTGAATCTCTGTCCCACTTTAAAATTGCAGTCTGTGCATGAATAAAACCTATTTTGCAACACAGAGAAACATATCTGAAGGTGTTAGAAGTGTTTTGCATGATTTTTGAAGTTAGAGCCTGAAATGTCAGAAAACAGCGTTTCAGTGCAGTACAAACTTGGTTCAAGCAATGCAAGCTGAATATAGGTTCCATTTTAAAATTGCAGTCTGTGCATGAATAAAACCTATTTTGCAACACAGAGAAACATATCTGAAGGTGTTAGAAGTGTTTTGCATGATTTTTGAAGTTAGAGCCTGAAATGTCAGAAAACAGCTTTTCAGCGCAGAACAAACTTGGTTCAAGCAATAAAAGCTGAATCTCGGTTCCACTTTAAAATTGCAGTCTGTGCATGGATAAAACCTATTTTGCAACACAGAGAAACATATCTGAAGGTGTTAGAAGTGTTTTGCATGATTTTTGAAGTTAGATCCTGAAATGTCAGAAAACAGCTTTTCAGCGCAGAACAAAGCTGGTTCCAGCAATGCAAGCTGAATCTCTGTCCCACTTTAAATTTACACTCTGTGCATGAATAAAAGCTATTTTGCAACACAGAGAAACATATCTGAAGGTGTTAGAAGTGTTTTGCATGATTTTTGAAGTTAGACCCTGAAATGTCAGAAAACAGCGTTTCAGCACAGAACAAAGTTGGTTCAGGCAATGCAAGCTGAATCTCGGTCCCACTTTAACTTTGCAGTCTGTGCATGAATAAAACCTATTTTGCAACACAGAGAAACATATCTGAAGGTGTTAGAAGTGTTTTGCATGATTTTTGAAGTTAGACCCTGAAATGTCAGAAAACAGCTTTTCAGCGCAGAACAAAGTTGGCTCAGGCAATGCAAGCTGAATCTCTGTCCCACTTTAAATTTACACTCTGTGCATGAATAAAAGCTATTTTGCAACACAGAGAAACATATCTGAAGGTGTTAGAAGTGTTTTGCATGATTTTTGAAGTTAGACCCTGAAATGTCAGAAAACAGCTTTTCAGCGCAGAACAAAGCTGGTTCCAGCAATGCAAGCTGAATCTCTGTCCCACTTTAAATTTACACTCTGTGCATGAATAAAAGCTATTTTGCAACACAGAGAAACATATCTGAAGGTGTTAGAAGTGTTTTGCATGATTTTTGAAGTTAGACCCTGAAATGTCAGAAAACAGCCTTTCAGCGCAGAACAAAGTTGGTTCAGGCAATGCAAGCTGAATCTCGGTCCCACTTTAACTTTGCAGTCTGTGCATGAATAAAACCTATTTTGCAACACAGAGAAACATATCTGAAGGTGTTAGAAGTGTTTTGCATGATTTTTGAAGTTAGAGCCTGAAATGTCAGAAAACAGCTTTTCAGCGCAGAACAAAGCTGGTTCCAGCAATGCAAGCTGAATCTCTGTCCCACTTTAAGTTTACACTCTGTGCATGAATAAAAGCTATTTTGCAATACAGAGAAACATATCTGAAGGTGTTAGAAGTGTTTTGCATGATTTTTGAAGTTAGACCCTGAAATGTCAGAAAACAGCGTTTCAGCGCAGAACAAAGTTGGTTCAGGCAATGCAAGCTGAATCTCGGTCCCACTTTAACTTTGCAGTCTGTGCATGAATAAAACCTATTTTGCAACACAGAGAAACATATCTGAAGGTGTTAGAAGTGTTTTGCATGACTTTTGAAGTTAGACCCTGAAATGTCAGAAAACAGCTTTTCAGCGCAGAACAAAGTTGGTTCAGGCAATGCAAGCTTAATCTCTGTCCCACTTTAAATTTACACTCTGTGCTTGAATAAAAGCTATTTTGCAACACAGAGAAACATATCTGAAGGTGTTAGAAGTGTTTTGCCTGATTTTTGAAGTTAGACCCTGAAATGTCAGAAAACAGCGTTTCAGCGCAGAACAAAGTTGGTTCAGGCAATGCAAGCTGAATCTCTGTCTCACTTTAAATTTGCAGTCTGTGCATGAATAAAACCTATTTTGCAACACAGAGAAACATATCTGAAGGTGTTAGAAGTGTTTTGCATGATTTTTGAAGTTAGACCCTGAAATGTCAGAAAACAGCTTTTCAGCGCAGAACAAAGCTGGTTACAGCAATGCAAGCTGAATCTCTGTCCCACTTTAACTTTGCAGTCTGTGCATGAATAAAACCTATTTTGCAACACAGAGAAACATATCTGAAGGTGTTAGAAGTGTTTTGCATGATTTTTGAAGTTAGACCATGAAATGTCAGAAAACAGCTTTTCAGCGCAGAACAAAGTTGGTTCAGGCAATGCAAGCTGAATCTCGGTCCCACTTTAACTTTGCAGTCTGTGCATGAATAAAAGCTATTTTGCAACACAGAGAAACATATCTGAAGGTGTTAGAAGTGTTTTGCATGATTTTTGAAGTTAGACCCTGAAATGTCAGAAAACAGCTTTTCAGCGCAGAACAACGTTGGTTCAGGCAATGCAAGCTGAATCTTGGTCCCACTTTAAATTTACACTCTGTGCATGAATAAAAGCTATTTTGCAACACAGAGAAACATATCTGAAGGTGTTAGAAGTGTTTTGCATGATTTTTGAAGTTAGACCCTGAAATGTCAGAAAACAGCTTTTAAGCGCAGAAAAAAGTTGGTTCAGGCAATGCAAGCTGAATCTCTGTCTCACTTTAAATTTACACTCTGTGCATGAATAAAACCTATTTTGCAACACAGGAAAACATATCTGAAGGTGTTAGAAGTGTTTTGCATGATTTTTGAAGTTAGACCCTCAAATGTCAGAAAACAGCGTTTCAGCGCAGAACAAAGTTGGTTCAGGCAATGCAAGCTGAATCTCTGTCCCACTTTAACTTTGCAGTCTGTGCATGAATAAAAGCTATTTTGCAACACAGAGAAACATATCTGAAGGTGTTAGAAGTGTTTTGCATGATTTTTGAAGTTAGAGCCTGAAATGTCAGAAAACAGCTTTTCAAGCACAGAACAAAGTTGGTTGCAGCAATGCAAGCTGAATTTCTGTCCCACTTTAAAATTGCAGTCTGTGCATGAATAAAACCTATTTTGCAACACAGAGAAACATATCTGAAGGTGTTAGAAGTGTTTTGCATGATTTTTGAAGTTAGAGCCTGAAATGTCAGAAAACAGCGTTTCAGTGCAGTACAAACTTGGGTCAAGCAATGCAAGCTGAATATAGGTTCCATTTTAAAATTGCAGTCTGTGCATGAATAAAACCTATTTTGCAACACAGAGAAACATATCTGAAGGTGTTAGAAGTGTTTTGCATGATTTTTGAAGTTAGAGCCTGAAATGTCAGAAAACAGCGTTTCAGTGCAATACAAAGTTGGTTCCAGCAATGCAAGCTGAATCTCTGTCCCACTTTAATATTGCAGTCTGTGCATGAATAAAACCTATTTTGCAACACAGAGAAACATATCTGAAGGTGTTAGAAGTGTTTTGCATGATTTTTGAAGTTAGAGCCTGAAATGTCAGAAAACAGCGTTTCAGTGCAGTACAAACTTGGTTCAAGCAATGCAAGCTGAATATAGGTTCCATTTTAAAATTGCAGTCTGTGCATGAATAAAACCTATTTTGCAACACAGAGAAACATATCTGAAGGTGTTAGAAGTGTTTTGCATGATTTTTGAAGTTAGAGCCTGAAATGTCAGAAAACAGCGTTTCAGTGCAGTACAAACTTGGTTCAAGCAATGCAAGCTGAATATAGGTTCCATTTTAAAATTGCAGTCTGTGCATGAATAAAACCTATTTTGCAACACAGAGAAACATATCTGAAGGTGTTAGAAGTGTTTTGCATGATTTTTGAAGTTAGACCCTGAAATGTCAGAAAACAGCTTTTCAGCGCAGAACAACGTTGGTTCAGGCAATGCAAGCTGAATCTCTGTCCCACTTTAAATTTACACTCTGTGCATGAATAAAAGCTATTTTGCAACACAGAGAAACATATCTGAAGGTGTTAGAAGTCTTTTGCATGATTTTTGAAGTTAGAGCCTGAAATGTCAGAAAACAGCGTTTCAGTGCAGTACAAACTTGGTTCAAGCAATGCAAGCTGAATATAGGTTCCATTTTAAAATTGCAGTCTGTGCATGAATAAAACCTATTTTGCAACACAGAGAAACATATCTGAAGGTGTTAGAAGTGTTTTGCATGATTTTTGAAGTTAGAGCCTGAAATGTCAGAAAACAGCGTTTCAGTGCAGTACAAACTTGGTTCCAGCAATGCAAGCTGAATCTCTGTCCCACTTTAAAATTGCAGTCTGTGCATGAATAAAACCCATTTTGCAACACAGAGAAACATATCTGAAGGTGTTAGAAGTGTTTTGCATGATTTTTGAAGTTAGAGCCTGAAATGTCAGAAAACAGCGTTTCAGCGCAGAACAAACTTGGTTCAAGCAATAAAAGCTGAATCTCGGTTCCACTTTAAAATTGCAGTCTGTGCATGAATAAAACCTATTTTGCAACACAGAGAAACATATCTGAAGGTGTTAGAAGTGTTTTGCATGATTTTTGAAGTTAGAGCCTGAAATGTCAGAAAACAGCGTTTCAGTGCAGTACAAACTTGGTTCCAGCAATGCAAGCTGAATCTCGGTTCCACTTTAAAATTGCAGTCTGTACATGAATAAAACCTATTTTGCAACACAGAGAAACATATCTGAAGGTGTTAGAAGTGTTTTGCATGATTTTTGAAGTTAGAGCCTGAAATGTCAGAAAACAGCGTTTCAGTGCAGTACAAACTTGGTTCCAGCATTGCAAGCTGAATCTCTGTCCCACTTTAAAATTGCAGTCTGTGCATGAATAAAACCTATTTTGCAACACAGAGAAACATATCTGAAGGTGTTAGAAGTGTTTTGCATGATTTTTGAAGTTAGAGCCTGAAATGTCAGAAAACAGCGTTTCAGTGCAGTACAAAGTTGGTTCCAGCAATGCAAGCTGAATCTCTGTCCCACTTTAATATTGCAGTCTGTGCATGAATAAAACCTATTTTGCAACACAGAGAAACATATCTGAAGGTGTTAGAAGTGTTTTGCATGATTTTTGAAGTTAGATCCTGAAATGTCAGAAAACAGCTTTTCAGCGCAGAACAAAGCTGGTTCCAGCAATGCAAGCTGAATCTCTGTCCCACTTTAAAATTGCAGTCTGTGCATGAATAAAACCTATTTTGCAACACAGAGAAACATATCTGAAGGTGTTAGAAGTGTTTTGCATGATTTTTGAAGTTAGAGCCTGAAATGTCAGAAAACAGCGTTTCAGTGCAGTACAAAGTTGGTTCCAGCAATGCAAGCTGAATCTCTGTCCCACTTTAATATTGCAGTCTGTGCATGAATAAAACCTATTTTGCAACACAGAGAAACATATCTGAAGGTGTTAGAAGTGTTTTGCATGATTTTTGAAGTTAGACCCTGAAATGTCAGAAAACAGCTTTTCAGCGCAGAACAAAGCTGGTTACAGCAATGCAAGCTGAATCTCTGTCCCACTTTAACTTTGCAGTCTGTGCATGAATAAAACCTATTTTGCAACACAGAGAAACATATCTGAAGGTGTTAGAAGTGTTTTGCATGATTTTTGAAGTTAGACCATGAAATGTCAGAAAACAGCTTTTCAGCGCAGAACAAAGTTGGTTCAGGCAATGCAAGCTGAATCTCGGTCCCACTTTAACTTTGCAGTCTGTGCATGAATAAAAGCTATTTTGCAACACAGAGAAACATATCTGAAGGTGTTAGAAGTGTTTTGCATGATTTTTGAAGTTAGACCCTGAAATGTCAGAAAACAGCTTTTCAGCGCAGAACAACGTTGGTTCAGGCAATGCAAGCTGAATCTTGGTCCCACTTTAAATTTACACTCTGTGCATGAATAAAAGCTATTTTGCAACACAGAGAAACATATCTGAAGGTGTTAGAAGTGTTTTGCATGATTTTTGAAGTTAGAGCCTGAAATGTCAGAAAACAGCTTTTCAAGCACAGAACAAAGTTGGTTGCAGCAATGCAAGCTGAATTTCTGTCCCACTTTAAAATTGCAGTCTGTGCATGAATAAAACCTATTTTGCAACACAGAGAAACATATCTGAAGGTGTTAGAAGTGTTTTGCATGATTTTTGAAGTTACAGCCTGAAATGTCAGAAAACAGCGTTTCAGTGCAGTACAAACTTGGTTCAAGCAATGCAAGCTGAATATAGGTTCCAATTTAAAATTGCAGTCTGTGCATTAATAACACCTATTTTGCAACACAGAGAAACATATCTGAAGGTGTTAGAAGTGTTTTGCATGATTTTTGAAGTTAGACCCTGAAATGTCAGAAAACAGCGTTTCAGTGCAGTACAAACTTGGTTCCAGCAATGCAAGCTGAATCTCTGTCCCACTTTAAAATTGCAGTCTGTGCATGAACAAAACCTATTTTGCAACACAGAGAAACATATCTGAAGGTGTTAGAAGTGTTTTGCATGATTTTTGAAGTTAGAGCCTGAAATGTCAGAAAACAGCGTTTCAGTGCAGTACAAACTTGGTTCAAGCAATGCAAGCTAAATATAGGTTCCATTTTAAAATTGCAGTCTGTGCATGAATAAAACCTATTTTGCAACACGGAGAAACATATCTGAAGGTGTTAGAAGTGTTTTGCATGATTTTTGAAGTTAGAGCCTGAAATGTCAGAAAACAGCGTTTCAGCGCAGAACAAACTTGGTTCAAGCAATAAAAGCTGAATCTCGGTTCCACTTTAAAATTGCAGTCTGTGCATGAATAAAACCTATTTTGCAACACAGAGAAACATATCTGAAGGTGTTAGAAGTGTTTTGCATGATTTTTGAAGTTAGAGCCTGAAATGTCAGAAAACAGCGTTTCAGTGCAGTACAAACTTGGTTCCAGCAATACAAGCTGAATCTCTGCCCCATTTTAAAATTGCAGTCTGTGCATGAATAAAACCTATTTTGCAACACAGAGAAACATATCTGAAGGTGTTAGAAGTGTTTTGCATGATTTTTGAAGTTAGAGCCTGAAATGTCAGAAAACAGCGTTTCAGCGCAGAACAAACTTGGTTCAAGCAATAAAAGCTGAATCTCGGTTCCACTTTAAAATTGCAGTCTGTGCATGAATAAAACCTATTTTGCAACACAGAGAAACATATCTGAAGGTGTTAGAAGTGTTTTGCATGATTTTTGAAGTTAGAGCCTGAAATGTCAGAAAACAGCGTTTCAGTGCAGTACAAACTTGGTTCAAGCAATGCAAGCTAAATATAGGTTCCATTTTAAAATTGCAGTCTATGCATGAATAAAACCTATTTTGCAACACAGAGAAACATATCTGAAGGTGTTAGAAGTGTTTTGCATGATTTTTGAAGTTAGAGCCTGAAATGTCAGAAAACAGCGTTTCAGCGCAGAACAAACTTGGTTCAAGCAATAAAAGCTGAATCTCGGTTCCACTTTAATATTGCAGTCTGTGCATGAATAAAACCTATTTTGCAACACAGAGAAACATATCTGAAGGTGTTTGAAGTGTTTTGAATGATTTTTGAAGTTAGAGCCTGAAATGTCAGAAAACAGCTTTTCAGCGCAGAACAAAGCTGGTTCCAGCAATGCAAGCTGAATCTCTGTCCCACTTTAAAATTGCAGTCTGTGCATGAATAAAACCTATTTTTCAACACAGAGAAACATATCTGAAGGTGTTTGAAGTGTTTTGCATGATTTTTGAAGTTAGAGCCTGAAATGTCAGAAAACAGCTTTTCAGCACAGAACAAAGTTGGTTGCAGCAATGCAAGCTGAATCTCTGTCCCACTTTAAAATTGCAGTCTGTGCATGAATAAAACCTATTTTGCAACACAGAGAAACATATCTGAAGGTGTTAGAAGTGTTTTGCATGATTTTTGAAGTTAGAGCCTGAAATGTCAGAAAACAGCGTTTCAGTGCAGTACAAACTTGGTTCAAGCAATGCAAGCTGAATATAGGTTCCATTTTAAAATTGCAGTCTGTGCATGAATAAAACCTATTTTGCAACACAGAGAAACATATCTGAAGGTGTTAGAAGTGTTTTGCATGATTTTTGAAGTTAGAGCCTGAAATGTCAGAAAACAGCTTTTCAGCGCAGAACAAACTTGGTTCAAGCAATAAAAGCTGAATCTCGGTTCCACTTTAAA
>NC_133380.1:42283664-42337448 GCF_049309525.1 Garra rufa | reverse complement strand
CCTCGACTCTCCAAGTATATGCCGCTGCTTCGCCGCGTATCACATGCAGTAGATGGAGCTAAGTAGGCAAGCATTCACTGACCGTGAGGTTTCGCAGAGGTGCCCAGAACGCACCCCTCACCCTCTTGGGGCCTTCCCGTCGCCTTCAGAGCATTAAGAGTCATTAAGACAGCGCTCCTGACCGCCCTGGCTCCCGTCAAGAGGGCAGGAGACCTACAAGTTTTCTCTGTCAAGTAGCACCTCATACCCTCTGGGACCCCCCGTCGCCTTTCAGGGCCGCGGGTTGCTCCTTTGGAGCCATGGGCCTCAGTCGAGCTAGAATTCCTGTCATTTAGACAGCACTCCTGACTCCCCTGGCTTCCTTTAAGAGGGTAGAATACCGACAAGCTCAGGTTCCTCAGAGGTGCTCAAAAAACGCACCTCATACCTCTTGGATCTCCCCGCCGCCTTTCAGGGCCGCGGGTCGCTCCTTGGAGCCACGGGCCTCAGTCGAGCTAGAATTCCTGTCATTTAGACAGCGCTCCTGACTGCCCTGGCTTCCATTAAGAGGGTAGGATATCGACAAGCTGAGGTTCCTTAGAGGTGCTTAAAAGCTGAGGTTCCTCAGAGGTGCTTAGAACGCACCTCATACCTCTTGGACCTCCCCGTCGCCTTTCAGGGCCGCGGTCGCTCCATTGGAGCCACTGGCCTCAGTCGAGCTAAAATTCCTGTCATTAAGGCCACCACGCCTTTCCGCGATCAGGTGGTGAACCTGCAAGCTCTGCCCTGGAGGAGGCAGACCCAGCCTTGCGATGTCGTGTCGTTAAATATGTGAAACTTGAATCACTCGGCACTTCAGCCGCACCAAGCAGCTTCATCTGCCTCGGGATTCAGCAGAAAGGGAATGCTCCCCGAACTGAGGTTGGCTAAATGGGTGGTAGATGCCTTCTCCCTGTTATACTCAGGGTCAGCCATGATCCTTGGGTCACGGCTCCTCACCAGCAGATGTAAAAACCAGAAGCTGCGGGCTGGGCGACACCCTACCTTCGCTTGGTTCTACAACCTTGCGCAGAGGCCGTTCCCCCGTGTCCTAACATGAGGACTCACAGGTGAGCGGGAAGACCGGCTGGTGTTGGTTTGCGGCGCCATTCCCATGTGGATCTGTGCGCTATTTCCTAGAATGTTCCCTCCGGCGAACCCTGGGTCCTCCTGCCCCGCAGTCAGGGCTAGACGCGGAGTAGTCCTGCACTGTGATCCTGCCTGGGTCTCCTTCGCCCCGCAGGTTGTGGCTTAGTTTTTATTTATTCCAGCGTAGGAGACCGCTGTTTCCCTCATGTATCCCTAAAAACCTTTGTGGATATATTGTATTATTCTCATTTCCACATGTGAAAATGTCATGTGCTCCGCCCCCCCAACCCATGCTTCAGTACAACTGGCATCCCTGGAAGGGCCCCCTTATTGGGCCTCAGGGCGTTGGGAAGGTTACGTTACACTTCGCCTGCCGGCACGTATACTTGTCAGCACGTGAAGTTGTTGCGTAACGCGGCGTCAGGGTCGTGGCCTTTTCCATAGGGCTAGTTCCCATGTAACGTCGAAGTGATTCGACTGAAGGGGAACGTCTAGGTTACGAAGGTAACCCACGTTCCCTGAAGGAGGGAACGGAGACGTTACATTCCCCTGCCACGCCCCTGGCGTCGCGCTGACGCCGGCTTGACGGCTCTTCAGCGAAAACCTGTTTGAGTGATGCGCGCCGCCATCTTATATACCCGTATGTACGGGGGAGTGGCCGACGCGCACGTCCACTCGCCAATTTGCAATTGGCCTTTTTATATAAGGCTCAGAGATGACCGGTCTCTCAGGCGAGATCCCATGTAACGTCTCCGTTCCCTCCTTCAGGGAACGTGGGTTACCTTCGTAACCTAGACGATTTTTTCCAGGAAAGTCACTCTACATGTGAAGACACTAAACTTTGGAGGTCACAGTGGGGCAATGAAATATGGCTGTCACACGGGTCAGAATATTCTGCTGGAGTAGGGATTATGAAGTATCATTTTAATGGTAGTATTCTGGAAACCAGTATTGATCCTTCAGGTCATTTCCTACTAATGGTAGTTGTTGTCAATCAATTAGTGATTATTGTCAACATCTATGGATATAACTCTGTTAAGAAAAACTGCACTTTCTTTAACATGCTAGATCAAAAACTTTCATCTACATTAAGAAAATATCCTACCGCCTTTCTGATTTTAGGTGGTGATTTTAACATAGTAATGAATAACATGCTAGATCGACACCCTCCAAGGAAAGCAGCTTCTCCAAATTAAAATCTTATCGTGTTGATGGATAAATTTAATTTAGTTGATATTTGGAGAGAAATGTATCCAGATGTAATACAGTACACCTGGTGTAACAAAGACCGATCAAGACAACCCAGAATCGATTACTGGTTGATTTCTAAAACATTGAGAAGCAATAATATCTCGATTATTATTAGCAACAGTCCACTGACTGACCATAATGCTATTTATATTTCAGTTAATTTATCACAAAATACTACAATTCATACCTCTAAAGCATTACTTTGGAAATTAAATAATTCCCTTCTTAAATACGAAAAGGTCAAGCAACAAATTGATAGATTAATCCACTGGGAAAGGGCTGAATCAGAAAAGGCGTATGGACGTAATTGGGAGCTTCTAAGAAATTTCTAAGAAATCTAATTTAAAAAAAATTCAGAAGTAATATAGCGAAACAAAACAGATTAATAGATGATAAAGTTCTTTCACAGCTGTCTGCTTTATCACTTAATGAACCATTGATACTCAAAACGCTGAATATTCCAAACTACAGAATAAATTAGATGAGTTGTATAGAGCCAAAGCTAAGGGAGCATATGTTAGATCTAGGAAAAAATGGCTTGAAGAAGGGGAACAGAACTCAGCCTATTTCTTCAGGTTGGAAAGATCCAATGCTATGAATGTCTCTATTGATCGTCTCCAAACAAACGATGGAGTTCTTGATAATCCTAAAGAAATAGCTGCTTTTTGCTCCAAATTTTATAGTAACTTGTATTCATCAAAATATTGTGGTATTCAGCCAAATCCTTCTTTGAGTCTATTAAACAGAACAAAGTTATTTCATTAGAAGATAAAGAAGCTTGTGATGGTGATATATCTCAGTCAGAAATTCTACTAGCAATTAAGAGTTAAAAAAAAAAAAAAAGTCAAGTTTGGTGATGGTCTAACCGCTGAGCTGTATAAGATGTTTGACGAAAACCTATCTCCTTTCTTACTAAAGGTGTTCGAGGAAAGTACTGAATTGGAAGCACTTCCACCAACCATGACACAAGGAGTCATTACCCTGATACCCAAACCCAACAAAGATAAAGAGTGTCTAGAAAACTGGAGGCCAATCACCTTATTAAATAATGATTATAAAATTTTAGCTTTAATTTTAGCAAGAAGAATGAAAGATTCAGTCGGATTTTATAGAGAAACGTCACATTACAAATAATATAAGATTAGTCTTCTAGATTACAAGGATCTCGTTCCTAATGACAGTTACCTGCTTTTCTTAGACTTCTACAAAGCCTTTGATTCGCTTGAGCACAAGTTCATATTTCAGGCTCTTGACAAATTTGGGTTTGGAGATACATTATAGAGCCATCAGGACATTATATAGAAATAATAATAGTGCTATTAAATTAAAATTTGGAACCTCACCAAGATTTAGTTTGTCTCGTGGAGTAAGACAAGGCTGTCCTATATCTCCATATTTATTCTTACTTGCCTCTCAATTTTTAGCTCTGCATATTTCCGCTAATAATTTAGGTATCACAATTGACGATAGACAAATTCTAATTAGCCAGCTGGCTGACGACACTACTTTATTTCTGAATGACGCCTCCCAGATTCCTTTAGCTTTAAAATTGAGTCCTTTTCCAGAGCTTCAGGTCTCTGTCTAAATATCAACAAATGTGAGTTAATGTCAATTAAATGCTGTGAACTTCCCTCTATATGCAACATCCCTGTGAAAAATCAAGTTACATACTTGGGTATTGTAATTAATAAAGACCAAAAAACAAGATGTATACTAAATTTTGACCCTTTAATAGTGAAAACGCAAAGGAAACTCAATATGTGGCTACAGAGAGACTTATCAATAAGAGGAAGAATTCTGCTTTCTAAAGCCGAAGGATTGTCTAGACTAACTTATGCTGCTCTTTCCTTGGAGGTTGATAAAAGAACATTAAAAAAGGTTGATAGCATGTTAAACAATTTTGTACTCACTGTATCAGAAAATCAGTAATAGTGAATCCAACAAAACAGGGGGGAATGGATTTCTTAGATTTTACTACCTTAAACAACACTTTTAAAATTAATTGGCTAAAGAATTTCCTTAAAAATCCATTTTCACTCTGGAATATTATCCCTAATTATATTTTCTCTAAAGTTGGTGGCCTGAATTTTCTTTTACTCTGTAATTGTAATGTTTCTAAGATCCCTGTCAAACTCTAATTTTCATAAGCCGATGCTCTTGGCCTGGTCCCTTATATACAAACACAACTTTTCTCCACACAAATATTACTTATGGAACAATAAGGATATTCTTTACAAGAATAAGTCACTTTTCTTCAAGGACTGGTTCGAAAATAACCTTCTTTTAGTTGGACAGCTCTTTAACTCACTAGGAAGGCTTTATAACTATTCAGATTTTTTACTGAAATATAATATTCCTGTATCTGCTGATGAATATGCTGTTGTTTTCAATGCCATTCCCTCTGTGTGTCCTTTCTGTTGCAAGGTACCTCATTTCCATGGCCATGTATTTACTCTCTGAACTTGACTGATACAATGATTGGAAATGTGTGCTTTTCTGTAGACCAACAGAAAAATAACTCTAAAATCAGGACTCTCTTCCAGAGAGAGGTAACAACAATCCCTTATGTAATACCATATTGGAATAATATTGTGGAGAATATACCTTGGTAGAAAGTATGGTCCTTGCCTCATAAGTATCTGCTTACCAATAAAGTAAGAGAAATAACATTTAAATTGATTCACAAATGTTGCCCTACTAAAGCCTTTCTTAGAAAATATAAGTCAGATATTGAAGTGAACTGCTGCTTCTGTCATTCCTCTGAAGAAGACTTCATTCATTTGTTTTGGCAATGCACCTATACAGACAAATTTTGGTCAGATTTTGTAATGTTTATTCAAACTTATTTTGTAAGTGACTTTTCTTTTTGCTTTAAAGATGCTTTCTTTGGATTGTTTGAGTACTCAAAAGAGAATATAGGGAAATATTACATCATTAATTTATGTTTGCAGTTGGCTAAATTTCACATTCACAAACAAAAATTTACTGGCTCTAAACCTCTTTTCTCCTTGTTCAGAGTGGACTTGGAAAAGTATATGGAAACTATCCAAAGTTCTGTTAATTTGAAAGCATTGAAACCTGTATCTTTATATTCTTCCTTTGTGTCTCCTTGAGATGTAATTGTATTTTGTTTATTATCCTGGCAAGGACAAGTCTGTATTTTTTTTCTTTTGTTTGTTATGTCTTTTTGTATATTTGTACTTAATTATTTGATTGTTGTAATGGCTAATAAAAAAAAGAAAAAAAAAACATATGAAAGATGTTGCATTATTTGTTTAGCAGATTATAACTGAATGACAAGATGAATGCAGTGCAAAGTCCCCTAAAAGCTAAGGATATTCAATGAAAATTGTTTCCAGTGTTTTACTAATAACTGATACATATGCATTAAAAAATGTTTCTTACTGCACTGTAATTCACGTTGACTAGCGTTGTTCATTGGTCAGGCATCGACCAATAAAATGACTTCATTCCCACCCTAGCTCCGCCCCTGGCTATGCGCTCTCACGTCTGCATTTACAATTGCACAAGTGAGTTTTGCTACAGGAATATCGCAAAAAGAGCAGCAAAAGTCAAAGAGCTAGGATTTGAAGTTGTACTGCCAGATCTGAGAGGTTGTAAGTGCTGACTTGAGGTTGTACATTAAAACTGAAGTAAAGTGCAAAAGCAAATATGTTGTACACACTTGTGTCTGTCATTTTGTTTGTGTGGATGTCATTTTACACATTTGTAGTTATTAATTTGCAACTTCAAATTCAAAACACGGGTGTTTTGATCATTGTCAGTGTGTGCAAATCGACAGATTCAGCTTTTCACATCAGAGCTGTGAGTTCAAATTGCAGCTTACAAATACGAATATTAATATGACAAGTTCTCACATTCAAATTAACAAGCTCTCGAGTTTTGCTACTGCTTTACCTTCATACCTGACCTGAACCCCATAGAGAATCTGTGGGATATTGTGAAGAGAAAGTTGAGAGACGCAAGACCCAACACTCTGGATGAGCTTAAGGCCGCTATCGAAGCATCCTGGGCTCCCATAACACCTCAGCAGTGCCACAGGCTGATTGCCTCCATGCCACGCCGCATTGAAGCAGTCATTTCTGCAAAAGGATTCCCGACCAAGTATTTAGTGCATAACTGAACATAATTATTTGAAGGTTGACTTTTTTTTGTATTAAAAACACTTTTCTTTTATTGGTCGGATGAAATATGCTAATTTTTTTTTTTTTAGATTTTTGGGTTTTCATGAGCTGTATGCCAAAATCATCAATATTAAAACAATTCACGAGTTCGCTCTTGCACATAATAAACAGCGTAAAAGTTAAGCGTGTTTGGCATGCTGTCCGGGAGAGGGCACTCCCCCTGCCCAGGGAGAGGGGTCCGAGCTCGGCATTTGGCCCGAACCCAATAGCGCTCCCCCTAGCTGGAGGTGAAGAGAAAATAGAAAGGGGGTGTGGGAGGGATGCTGAAATCAGAGATAACTGAAGGTAGGACTGCTTGGTTATTTAAAGGGACTGTAGTAATTGGATAGGGAGAGTGATTGGATAGGGAATGATTGCTGATGATGAATTGGCCGTGTTAATTATCTGCGCGAGCTCGTCCTGAAATTTGTTAATGAAACATCACTTCACGAGTTCGCTCTTGCATATAATAAACAGCGTAAAAGTTAAGCGTGTTTGGCATGCTGTCCGGGAGAGGGCTCCGAGCTCGGTAGTCATTCCCGAGCCCGGGGCACTCCCCCTGCCCAGGGAGAGGGGTCCGAGCTCGGCATTTGGCCCGAACTCAATAGCGCTCCCCCAAAGTGCAAAATAACTGCAGGACAGCAGCCAGATAACCCCCCAAACTTGGCTGAAGGGATGCTGGACGTTTGGAAGTAGACAGAAGAAAGCGTTTTGCGGGAGTGAAACTTGAGGCAGGTGGAAATTATGAATGGTGCTCTTGAGGGAGCGGGCATTGCTGTTGCGTGGGGAAAAAAGCGGTGGCTGCAGCGGGGCTTTGCATTGCTGCACGTATAGGAAATAAGCGGGGGCTTCAACAAGAGCCATGCGTTGCAGGGCGTGAGAGAAAAAGCGGGGCGAGCACTGCTATGGATAAGGGGAATAAGCGGGGGGCTGCGGCGGGGCTTTGCATTGCTGCGCGTATGGGGGATAAGCGGGGGCTTCAACAGGAGCCATGCGTTTGCTGAGCGTGAGAGGAAAAGCGGGGCGAGCATTGCTGTGCGTAAGGGGGGCTCCAACGGGGGCGCGCATGAATGCGTGTAGGGAAATAAGCGGGGGCTTCAACAGGAGCCATGTGTTTGCTGAGCGTGAAAGGAAAAGCGGGGCGAGCACTGCTGTGCATAAGGGGGGCTCCAGCGGGACGCGCGTGCATGCGCGTAGAGAAATAAGTGGGGGCTTCAACAGGAGCCATGCGTTTGCTGAGCGTGAAAGGAAAAGCGTGGCGAGCACTGCTGTGCGTAAGGGGGGGACTCCAGCGGGGCGCGCTTTACTGCGCGTAGGGAAATAAGCGGGGGCTTCAACAGGAGCCATGCGTTTGCTGAGCGTGAGAGGAAAAGCGAGGCGAGCACTGCTGTGCGTAAGGGGGGCTCCAGCGGGGGCGAGCATTGCATTGATCTGATCGGATGTAGCTTTTGAAAGCTTCCGATGACCACCGGCCGAGTGCTTGGATCTGCTGTTGGGAGAGGCCTTTTTGAGCGGCTGTGGTTGCTGCGCCTATGTGGAATGAATGGCTGGAGAAATTGTCAGCTGGGGTGCCAGAGAGAAGTAAGATGGATTTAAGGTGCTTTTGGAACCAGAAGCGTGTGACGGGCGGTTGGAGTCATCTATAAAGAGAGGGTCGGGTTTGGAAAGGTTGGAGGGGTGATTGAAGGTTAAAGATATATATATAATGGCCTTTCTTAGTTTGGTCTGTCTTACTTTGCTTTATGAAGTAAGAGATTGTCTCGCCGTCTAGAACTGCTAGATCGGGGGTGGTAGGGTGGATAGCTGGGTTGAAGCCTGATGTAATGGCGAGCTCAGAGCATCTGAGGAAACCGAAAAAAGCCAAGATAAACATTGCGTCTAATGTGCGGGCGGTATGAATAGAATGGTAACCTTTACGGAGCGTGGAGATGCATTTGGTCAGGATCTTTAGGGTGATGGGTTGTCTGGGATCTGGGTGGCTGGGCTGGGTTTTTTGTATACCTTTGATGAAGAGGGATGTCTGAGAATTGGAAATATGGGGTGAAGGCGAGCCGAATAACAGTTTGTGGAAAAACTGGACTCCGCTTAGGTATCCTTTAATGGAACTGGCTTGGAGGTTTTTATTGGAGTTGAGATGGGAGATAAATGAGGTGACAGTGAGCAGGGAAAAATCGGGGAAAGGTAAACTGTAGGCGGCGTGGAAAGTTTTAAAGCATTTCCATGCTGTAAGATAGGATTGGAGAGTCCTAGGGGAGACAGCTTGGAGAATGGAATTGAGGGATGCTTTGAGGAGGGGTCTCAGGGAGTGGTCTATGGGAATATCAGTTTTGAATAGGGAGGAACTGGGGTTGGCAGCGGGTCCGCCTCTGGAGCCAGCGATCTGAATTTCTGAAAAGCAAAGCGAGAGAGAGAATCAGCGATTTGATTCTTTGACCCGGGGATGTGTTTTGCAGTTATGATAAATTGGTCACAAGCTGAAATCCAAATCAAGCGTCTGAGCAAAGGCATAAGTGCGGGGGAGTTGGAACGGCCTTTGTTAATGCAGTGCACTGTAGCTTCGTTGTCACAGTGGACGACGATGCTGGTGGCGGACCACTCTTTGCCCCATAGGAAACCTGCGGCCACTAACGGGTAAAGTTCAAACAGCGCTGAGGATGATAGCTGCTGAGGCAAATCTGCCAACTCGGGGGGCCAGGTAGAAGCGAACCAGCGGCCCCGGAGGAAACCTCCGAAGCCGACGGAGGGGGCGGCGTCGGTATATAATTTGATATCGATTGGGGAAGAAACCAAATTGCTGTAAAAGAACGATAAGCCGTTCCACTGTTTAAGGAAGGAAATCCATAAACTGAGCTTGTTGCGGTCCTCGAGTGCGTGGGCGGAGGAGGAGAGGGAGAGGAGGTGGGAGATGAAGGGGCGGCCTTGAGGGATGATGCGCATCGCGAAATTTAGATGACCCAGAATGGATAACAGCTCGCGTTTTGTACAGCTAGAGTTTGTTAACAGAGTGGAGGCTATTAGAATCGTTCTGTCAATTTTTTCTTTGGGCAGGGAAGCCAGGAATTTTTGGGAATCTAAATTGATGCCCAAAAATTCGATGGAAGTGCTAGGACCCTCGGTTTTGTCTTGGCCGAGAAAAGCTTTTGGGTTGTCAAGAGGTGTGCGGCTGGGACGGAATCTGGGGGTGAGATGATTAAGAAATCGTCTAAAAGATGAATCAGATAGGGTAAACTGTAATTGTTGGAGAGGATCCAGCAAATTGCCTCCGACAGCGTGTCGAAGATTTTTGGACTGCTTTTGCAACCAAAAGTGAGGCGGACGGCGAAATAGAATTCGTTTTTCCAGCGAATGCCAAATAAGTGCCAGAAATCTGGGTGGATGGGCATAACTTTGAAAGCAGAAGTAATATCGACTTTGACCAACCAAGCGCCGCGACCTGCTTTTTTAATCAAGGTAGTGGCTTGGTCGACGTCGTGATAGTGAAGAGAAAACTCCTCGAGCGGAATGAGGCTGTTAATGCAAGGGAATGGGGAATTATGCGGAGATGAAAGATCAATTATGAGGCGTTTTTTGCCTGAGAATTTTCTGGTGGCAATGCCGATGGGGCTGACTCGATAGATGCTAAAGGGAGGGACAGAAAAGGGGCCTATCATGAAATTTGAGTCTATTTCTTTTTTGATTAGGCCGTCCACTATTTCGGGTTCGGTGAGAGCGGAGTGGAGATTTGGGCAGATGAGGTTTTGGGAGGGGAGGCTCAGGACGCCGGGGTGGAATCCATGTGTGAGACCTGAAAGAACATAATGTGTGAAATGGGGGTCAGGGTGATGAAGCAATTCAGCAGATAAGCGGGAAACATTTACAGGAGTCAATAAATATCTTTTTTGATTTTTATTTGCAGCTTTATGGACAGGACAAACCAGACGTGCATGAGCGCCGCCACAAAAAATACACACATGCATATAACGACCTGCCGCTGTTAAAGTCTGTGCAGACTTGGTTGCCAGAGGAAGAAGGGCGGCGGCGAAGTGAGGGAGTAGGGGTAACTGGGGTCTCCATGGGGGACGTAGCTCGTAGATTTGGGTTGGGATGGTTCTGGGCTGGGAGGAATGTATGGGTTGATGAAGGTGCAGCTGGAGGTGGGGTGGGAAAAAGAACGGCAAATTGCGCAGGAGATGTTACGGCAGCCCAGGAAGACTCTGTTATGGAGCTCGGTGTCCAGAGGTCCCCAGTAAGGACACTGGTTCCACTGGGCTACTCGGATGGCACATGTGGCGGCGAACATCTTGTGATATGTAAAAAAGTGGAAACCTCCGAATGACAGCGCGAGTTATCTCGCAATAGTCGCTGAGCTCGCGCCTCCTGTGGGGGAAAGTGGTGCAGATGACTTCTGCACGTTGATTTGGCGATCGGCGGGTGAGGGTAAGATTGGTGACAAGAGGGTGAAAAGATCAACATCCGCACCTGCTAGAATCTGGGTCCTGATGGAGTTGGGGACTGGGGGAGGTTCCAGCGCTAGAGCGTTTGGCGGGGCTGGAAGAGGTGTGGCTGAGGCCAATGAGAAGGGAGGACGGGCCTGAGAAGGAAGGAAAGTGGCTGCGGGGACTGATAGAGGCTGTAAGCGTGAGTTGCGGCCGTCTCCTGAAACGGGAAAGGGAGGGGGGAAGAGAGGGGGAATGAGAGGCACCGGTGCTTGTGGCATGAGCGGGGGAATGCTCGTGCTATGAGCGGAAGGCGGAGCTGCGGGCCGTGAAAAGGGGAGAGAAAGGAGAGGCACGGGTTGCGGACGGGAATCGGCCGCTGGAGTGGGCGAGTTCGTGCTGCTGCGGCGGCTCGTGGAGGCGATGGCTGGCTCTCTGCCAGCATGAGCAGCGGGCTCCCGCTTCGAAGGTCGAGCAGGGTGGCCATGGCTGGAGACTGCGGTGTCCGGGGCGTGGCCCAAACTCGGTGACGGCCTTCTGCTGTGTCCTGACGTGGAGTAGGGGGCGCTGCGGCCTGAGCGCGCTCTGCCTGAAGCCCTGGTGGGAGGGGTAGATGTAGGTTTTTTTTCTGCTGTTGGAGAGATGAGTAGAGAGCGAGGAGTTCCGCTTTAGAGGAATGGCGTGTAAAGGTGACGCCGGCGCTGGTGAGCGCCTTGCGAAGCTCGGCTACGGTCCATTTTTCCTTGGCTGGGATGCAGGAGAAGGCTGAACCATAGGAGGACGCTGGGGAAGATGCCCGGCGTCTAGAAGGTGGTGGAGACGGCGTGAGCTGGCGTCTCGGAGTGCGAGCAGCGGCGGTGCGTGAGGGCCTGCGGGCCCCGTGATGCAGCCGCGGGCTCGATTGGTGGATCCTGCTGGGCGCTGGTGGCCTGAGCGGCAACCTGGATGGAGGCTGGAGGAGCTGCAGGATGCTCGGCGTCTGAGGAATAATCCTCGGAGGAGTGAATCTCGGACATGTTTACGGCAATGCTCACTAAAAGGCTAGAACTACTTTCAAATGTGTGTAATGAATCTAAAATATATGAAAGACTAATGTTTATCAGTACATTACAGAAAATGATGAACTTTATCACAATATGCTAATTTTTTGAGAAGGACCTGTATAAAAGTATATGACTACCTTTCCAGACCACCTACCTTTGCAGTGGTCTCCTGGTGTTTGCCCTGTAGCTTGCGCTGGTCCAGTAGGTTTTTTTGTGCCAGCAGGGCTTCATACCATTCTGTTAGCTTTTTAATGTCCTCCTTTAGCTCTTTGATTTTTTCTTCCTCTTCTTTTGTTGTTTTTATGACCCTTAACCATTTGGCCTCATTTTTCTTAAAGGAGAAATTGGCAAAAAAGGTTTTACCAATGATTAAAGTCTGTTTACACATTATACATTCATTTCCACATAGTTGCTTCAGAATGTTGACTTGACTTTTTTTTAAGGGGTCATTGGATGCAAAACTAACTTTTAGATGTTGTTTGAACATTAATGTTTGTTGGCAGTTTGTGTACACAACCACCCTCAAATGATAAAAATCCACCCAGTGGTATTTTTTAATCTTTAAAAGTAATATCCCCTTTTTAAAATTAGGTCATTCTCAGCTTTTTGTTGGTGTGACGGCACACTGACAGAGGTCGCTCCCACGATAGTTGATTGACATGAGCACCTTACCTTAGCTCAAACAACCCTAACCTAACCCTAACCCTATCCTTAACCCTAACCCTAACCCTCACCAAGCTCAAACAGTCCGACTCCGATCGCCACTGTGTCTACTCAGGTGCAGAGGAAGACAAGAATGTCTCTGATTGAGCGATTGAGGTGTTCTGTTGTTGGATGTAATAATGAACATAGCAGTAGTCATTTACTCCTGACACACGCAGAGGATAACGTTACTTTTTAAAAGGAAAGCGCAGATCCCGATCTGCATATGCGTCTAGCTTCACCCACAGCAGAAGTGAGTATAAGGGTTTTTTATGCATCTTTGCAAATGACCTTTCTTAATAATGTGCTTGTTGGCAAGTTTCGCCACTAAACGCGGCAAAATGCGGCTAAAGTAAACATTATGGCTCATAATCCGACATCAGAGAGGGGCGGGGTGAGCAGAGCTCATTTGCATTTAAAGGGACCATGCAATGAAATGAGTTGATTTTTTGCAGAGCTGATTTTGACAAGGTAAAAAGGTGTTTTATTACACTACTATTAAGAAATTTTAACCAAAGTATATCATAGTCTTTTCATTTCATGAACCTGTGGAAAATGGGCATCCGATGACACCTTTAAGATTTTCTTTTCTTTCTCTCAAGCGCTCCCACCTCATCTGCAACTCCTGACAAAAGCACATATAAAAACACTACACTCATTTAAACTGGAACAGCTGAAATGTAGATATAAGTTAGGCTATTTTTATATATATATATATACAACCACCTTTCTTTGAGCTTCCAGCTTGTTGTCCTCCTCACGTGCCTCCAGAAGTTGCATCGCGGTGGACCTCAGTCCTGACTTCATATTTAGCGATTCCTTTTTCAAAGCGTTAATACACCTGAAAAATTCAACAGTATCTGAGCAAATGCAGTTCAGTCTGGCCTGAACCATGTCCATTCGCCCAAACAAAGCTTGGGCTACACTTTAACGACTTCTCTGAAACTCAAATTAATGGCGATAACGACTGCACATGATGCAATAAAATGCTCCTGACAAAAACAGGGTTTGAGGTGTAAAATATGTACTTATGATGAAAGCTCCTCTTTAAAAATGGACCGCTAATATTCCTCCCAATTGACATTCATCTTTACAGCTCCATACATAGACAGCTCCTCTCTCTGTAGACAAACTTTCGGCACCTCTTTTAAAATAAAAAAAAAATGCCCAAAATCACAATCCGTTTTTCAGTGGTGTTTATGTTCAAGTGCTAGTGTTGACATAACCTAATAATGTTATGTATGTAAAATAAAGTGCATTTTTTAGATTATGAGAATAACAATGTGTCCTTTATAACAAAAAAAGTTACAAATTATCCCCAGGTAAAATATTTTGATTGATCATCTTTTAATCTCAAAACAGCTGCTTTTGAATTTGCCTAATTTTTAAGTTTGTGTCACTGATTGTGTAATATTGCTATTAAATATTGTGAAGCTGCTTTGAAACAATATGTAGCCTATCGTATAAAGCGCTATAAAAATAAAGTTGACTTAAAGATATATGTGCATTGCATCATTTCCATATTGCAACATTAGCACATTAAGTGATGTGCTTGACTGCTACTGCTTATGAATGTTAAAAATATTTTTACCATGAAAACATTTATTTAAAAACATTTTTTAAATGACTAAGACTGTACAGACATGTATTCAAGGTGTGGGGTAAATATTAATGCAAAGGATTTTTTAAGGCTGATTTATTTTATTATTTCTTAAAAGATTACATGAATACATATTTAATATAGAGTGTATGTAAATAAATGTAAAAAAAAAATATTTGCATGCTAGATCTCATTACAGGAGGTTTGTTTTCTAAGTGGAGCAGCTGTGAGGAGAGAGGTTTTCATCGGAGGAGGACGGAAGAATGTCTTTTCTTCTTGGGGATTGAAGAAGGCAGTATTGTATTTTGCTAAGAAAAAAATCTGTCTCTTTAAATTTTATCTTCTCTTGAATGTGACATATTTTTCTGAAACAGATTATCATTACAGTAATAGATTCTGTTATTCTGTTCTGAATAATAGCCCTGTTGAAAAAAACAGCATATGCTGGTTAGGTATGTTTGATGCTGGGATGCTGGTTAGGTAGGTTTTGATGCTGGTTTATGCTGGACCTTGGCTGGATTATGCTGGTCCTTTTGCTGGTCCTTGATCTGCCATTCCTCACCTCTTCACCTATCAAGCTCTGTCAGCTAGGATGGGGTCTGTCTGGAGACATTTTCAGGTTACTCCAGAAATGTTTGATTGGGTTCAAGCCCAAGCTCTGGCTGGGCCACTCAATTGTGCTTAGACTCATTGTCCTGTTGGAAGGTGAACCTTCTGCCCAGTCTGAGGTTCTGAATGCTCTGGACTGGGTTTTCATTAAGGCTATTTTTATATTTTGGCACATTGAGCTTTTCTACTACTCTGATGAGTCCCTCAGTCCCTACCACAGAAAAACAGCCTCACAGCATGAGGCTGCGAACCACCACACTTTACTTTTGGGATGGTACTCCAGGTGATAAGCAGTGCCTGGTTTCCTTCAATCATGATGCTTGGAATTGAGATTCATCAGACCAGAGAATCTTGTTTCTCACAGTCTAAGGGGCCTTGAGGTGCTTTTTTTGTTGCAAATTGCAAGTGTGCATTCATGTCTTTACTGAGGAGAGGATTGAGTCTTGCCACACCCCCATAATGCCCAGATGGGCGGAGTGTTGCAGTGATGTTTGTCCCACTGTAGGTTTCTCCTATCTCCACATGATAATGGAGCTCAATTAAAGTGACCATCAGGTTCTTGGTCACCACTCTAACCAAAGCCCTTCTCCATCAATTGCTTAGTTTGGCTGGGAGGCTCTAGGAAGAGTCCTGGTGGTTCCAAACTTCTTCCATTAAGGGTAACGGAGACTACATGTTTCTGTGAACCTTCAATGCAGAAGATTTATTTCTTAAATTAACTCTTCCCTCTTAACTCTTGTTTGGCTTACTGCAATCATGTCTCTGGGCTCTACAGGCATTTTGTTTATTTTACATCAGGGCTTGTTTTTGCTCTAATATGCATTTTCAGCTGTTGTTCTTTTAAGACATGTGTGCTGTTTCAAATCATACCCATTAAGATTAAAAATGAACTGTTTTGTACAACTAAAAATAGCTGGACGCAGATGAGACCAGAAGCCAGACTCATAAAAATTTACAAATGGTTTAGTTTGCTCTTACAGGAAAAAAAGGTGGATACTATATGAATATATAAACCATATGGCATGAGAGAGACTGACATAATCTGTTGGTTTTATGGATAAAACCCTGTATGCTGGCATTACAAATACACCATCAACGGTGGCCCTAACAACTAAAGGGCGAAGAATTCAGTTATAAATAAATCATTGCAAAAACCTAGATTTTTAAGTATAGATACAGTGAATAAATATATAGACATTGCAGACATTTAAAAGTTGAAAAGCATCCTGAAGATGTTGTTTTTGTGTGGTTTACAGCAAGTAAATATCTCTGAAGACATTATTTTGAAGGTTTTTGAAGTCAAATTAAAAAAACTTTTCAAATGTAAAGCCACTTTTCTCTGTGTACACATGACGTGACGTGTCCAGTCAGCTTTCAAAGATATATTGTATTATATTATAGGTTTAACAATATGTATTTGGGCAATTACATTTTTTTTGTTCACTCTGATTAATAACATATAACAAACAATAACAAATCGATAAAGCTGTTTTTAAAGCTTTTAGGTGTAAAATTGCTGTGAAAGATAATGGTGGATATTTCCTTTGTATTGTCTCAAATTCTTAACTCAAGACAATCAAAAAATTATTACAGAATTACTGTTTAGTCCAAGTTAAGCATGCAGTCATATACTGTGATAAACCCAAAATAAAACCCCAAAACACAAGTTTGAGCTGTTTTAATTCAAAAAATATTTTCTTTTCACAACAGAAAAAGGAAATAAAAACAAATTCTGGACGTGCAAGTGGCAAAATTAAAACAATTTTAAAAAGTCAGTATCTCAACCACGTCCTGTGTTTATACACTCAGTGAATGATTACTGTTTTGAAACATTTATTTTGAAATCTGAAGTAAAGACACTGTATCTCTCCAATGAAACTACGACGTGCTGCTTTTTGACACGCGTTAGTCACTGTGATAACGTTTCACTTTGGTGCTTCAGATTAGGCCTCTAAACACGGAGAGGCTACAGCAAACTGAAAATAAAATTCCAGAGAAGGTAGTTTATGTGGATTTTTGTGAAAAGACCAAACAAATGCAGGAAAAATTACACAAGCCTCTTGTTTTTTGCTGCACCTCAGGAAGAGAAATGGACAAAAAAGAACAAAGAAATTCTCCACACAATCAAGCCCAAAACATCACAATGCAATGTAAAAAAAAACAACAACAGAAAGACATACAGATACAAAACATAGATGTTTCTTTAAAGAGGAGGACAAATAGACGCATTAAAGATGAAGTTCTGCATGACACCGGCTCCTGAGCCAGCGCTTTTACATCTGATTGGCCAGGATAGACCTGCAGCCTGACCAATCAGACAACAGATACAACTCTTGAGGTAGATAAAAGGCCAAGCTGACCTGGACATCTAATTTCACAATCACACACAGAAATCTGCCTAACTAACCGTATGACAGACAGATGAAAGGCTTGTTTACAACCGTGTTATGAACCTAGGATCAAGTCTTCCCTCTGTCCAGCTGCTTAGAGATGTTCATGCGTCCACACTAGCGAAATCTAGATTAAAGCTGAGAGCCGAGACTGACGAAAAAGACACAAACTACCAATCAGTTTTACCAAAACCCATTGCAGTAGTCCATACTATTGTGTTCAATAGTAGGGAGAAAAGGTCTTTGGTGGAAAGTGTCATAGTTGCCTTGAAGTTGCATGTTTAATGTTTCATTAAATTGGAAGGACGAATGTTTCAATTACACTATTTATTCTGAAACGCTGTAGTGTTTCTCTTCTGGAACATTTTTTTTAAAAACTGTGCTATCATATGTCTAAAAATTTATCTGTTAGGCCACAAACGTAGGTTTAATTTACATTATGAACACCGTTATTGACATTTCAAGGATTTCGAGAGAGCAAAAAAATAATAATTCTTAACTATTCGGTTAAATTTCTTTCTTTCTAGCTAAAGAAACATTGCACTTCTGCCTTTTTTCTGAGCATCAAACAAAATCCTGATGTGTTGTGTTACAAAAAAAAAAACCCTGGAAAATAAATAAATGGCACTGAAAATAAAAATCTCAATCATCCTGTGAACAGAAAGAACAATGTCAGCCTTCCCAAATCCACAAAATCCCTTTTATTAGCCCCACCCACATACCTCATCTAACTTGATCCCACCCACTCCTATCACTAAACCATTCCCACCCGCATCTCAACATCCACTTCTACATCTACCAAAAGACTTTACACATGGATTCAATGAAAAGAAGTTTCATCCACGAAAGACACACGATCCCTGAAACAAACACGTTTGATTCAGAGCGACATTAAAAAAGGAAATAGGAAAGCCTTTGCTTTGAGAGACAGGAGCGAGTAACAATAGCCAGCAAGCGTTGCATCAGTCATTCTAAACCCCACCCACCTTATTTAAAAGGTAAATAATTGAACTACTAAAAAGGCAAAGAGTGGAAGACCAACAGAACAGAAATCTCTTCATTTCGACTGCTACCGCAAAAAAATTTGTTTTGTTTGTCTGTTTGAGAAACAGTCCATAAAACCGTAATAAAAACCATACTTAAAAAAACATCATGCATCGAAAGGTGTCATCACCATTATCATCACTCAATGTTACTCACAGACATGGTCTGTGTTAATAGTTCTTGGTAAAAAATAAGCATTTGTCATCTTCTCCTTCCTCTTTCTAGCAAAATAAAACTCTGCTCCCCTTCTGTTGTCCAAAGTTGGTGTAATATTTGCCTTGTCTTGGTTTGTTGGAGAAAATGTTGCACAAGAGTTTTCTGAGGTTTCTTGTTGATTTCTTCTAAGCAGATGATTGAATCATGGACAAATTTTCTGCAACCCGTGCATTAACATTAGTTCCTCTCTGATGTCACTTCCTCTAAAAGAAAGCAAGTGTTGTTAGGGTTGTAACACTCAGCAGACTGTGTCTGGTTCTGACCTCAGACGGTTAACCTGTAACAAAAAACAACACTGTTAAACACTGAGCATTATGGACATGTAAGTGGTGTCCTGGCATAATTACTCACCCTCATGCCTTTCCAAACCCGCAAAACCTTTGTTCATCTTCAGAACACAAATTAAGAGATTTTTTATGAAATCTGAGAGCTTTCTGACTCTGCATAGACAGCAGCGCAACTGAAACATTTTATGGCCCGGAAAAAGGTAGGGTTGTTTTTTGTTTTCTTGTAGCTACATAAAATTACGGTTGAACCACTGATGTCCATGGACTATTTTATCGATGTCCTTAGCACCTTTCTGTGCCTTAAACGTGTCAGTTGCGTTGCTGTCTATGCAGGGTCAGAAAGCTCTCGGATTTCATAAAAAATATCTCAATTTGTGTTCTGAAAATTAAAGGTTTTACAGGTTTGGAACGACATGAGGGTGAGTAATTGATGAATTTTTGGGTGAATTATCCCTTTAACGGTAATAAAAAATTATTTGAGGACTCATTTGAATAATTATTGTGGAACACAAAAGGTAATTTTTTTTGTAAAACATCTTAGAGAGCTAAAAGAGATGGGGCCGTTAAATTCCAAATATGTAATTTTTCGTCTTTTTTGGAGCTCAACATTTACTATATGTTACCCTGGACCGCAAAAACAGTCATAAGGGTCCATTTTTTGAAAAGCTTTTCTGAAAGCTGAATAAATAAGCTTATTTGGCCGAGATACAACTATGTGAGAATCTGAGGGGGCAAAAAAAATCTAAAATTACGTTTTGATATGTGACCCTGGACCACAAAACGAGTCTTAAGTAGCGCAGATATCTTCGTAGCAATAGCAAAACATACGTTGTATAGGTCAAAATTATTCATTTTTCTTTTACGCCAAAAATCATTAGGATATTAAGTAAAAATCATGTTCCATGAAGATAGTTTGTAAATTTCCTACTGTACCAAAACTTTATTTTTGATTAGTAATGTGCATTGCTAATAATGTCATTTGGACAACTTTAAAGGTGATTTTCTTAATATTCTCAATATATAAGATTCCACCCTCAGATTCCAGATTTTCAAATAGTTGTATCTCGGCCAAATATACAAACCACACATCAATGGAAAGTATATTTATTTAGCTTTCAGATGATGTATAAATCTCAATTTTAAAAAAATTGACACTTATGAATGGTTTTGTGGTCCAGGATCACATATATTTTACAATAAGAAATTTATAAAATACCGGTTTATTGCTTGTTTGGTTGGAAAGGGTATGATGAAGGATCCGAAGAGGACACATCTTGTGGCTGTACACCACTGTCCTGCTGAAAAACCATAGTCAGAAATTATAAATCTGAATTTAATACACAATATCTAAAAATATTTACTTTTTTGTGGTTTTCTGATAAAAAAATATCTAAATGTACTCTAAGCAAAATCAGTCTGCTTGAGGAAAAACTTCATGTTATATTAAAGAATTAGTTCACACCAGAATTAAAATTTCCTGACAATTTCTCATCCTCATGTCATCCAAGATGTTCATGTCTTTATTTCTTCAGTCGAAAAAAAAATAAGGTTTTTGAGGAAACGTTCCAGGATTTTTCTCCATATAGTGGACTTCAAAGGAAATCAAATTGCAGCTTCAAAGGGCTCTATACGATCACAGAAGAGAAATAAGGGAAACGAGTGCCCATTTTCTAAAAAAATAAAATATATACTTTTTAACCACAAATGCTCACTCACACATTACATAATCATGTTGGAATGTTGTTATTTCTTCATCTGTGTACTTTCGGTTTAAAAAGGTATGGTGAAAAACTCAAATTCATTTTCTTCTCCAACTTTAAAATCATCCAAAATCATTGGGGTTTTTTTCCTGTAAAAGGCGTTTGACTTTCTTTGTACATTTGCTTTATAAAGACTTGGTCGGTACTTTATCCTAACGCACATTTGACCCTTCCAACATGACTACGTAACGCATGAGGTCAAGCTAGTGCAAAACAAGCATTTATGGTTAAAAAGTATATACGATTTTTTTTTTCTTATTAACAATTGTTTCGATAGACAAGGCCCTTATTCTTTGCATTGAAACTTCAAATTGGGTCTTTAACCCGTTGATCCCTATTGAAGTCCCCTATATGGAGAAAAATCCTGGAATGTTTTCCTCAACAACCTTAATTTTCCTTAATAACTGAAAAAAAAAAAAAACATGAACATCTTGGATGAGTAAATTATCAGGAAATTTTTATTCTGGAAGCAAACTAATCCTATAAACTACAACTGTACCAACACCTAGACAATTCACAAGGCTATAGCAGCCTGTCATTGATAACCTGAGTGTGGGACTGACCTCAGGAGGGATGGCAGTGGGCTGAATGTGGGCATATTGAGGGATGTACGCTCCTGGCATTGCTGTGTTGGCAGGAATGAACTGCAGGAACGCAAAATGATGTGGCTTTATTAAAAACACAGGTGTTAATATTACTTATTAATTAGCATATACAGGGCTCGCAAAATCGCTAGCCCGACGTCCCGGGGCTATTGTGTTTTCCAGTCGGGCTACCAAAATGTGTCACTGGGCTGCCCAACGGGCTATCATAAAGTTGACGGCTCCTGCATGTCCTTAAAAACCCCGCAATTTAGTTGTATCATATTTAAGGCCATAAAAAGTTTAAAATATGTTAAATAGTATAAGAAAATTCTTAATTATAATTTAGGAGGTCTTACATTTGGGGACGGAAAGACGAGAATCGCGATAGGGCTGGATTAAACTTCAAAAGGCAATGATGTCATTGAATAAATATGCACGCTGCACGTTTCAATGTCAAAACGCGGACAGATTTCTTTATATGAATTTATCTGAGGGGAACCGACCGACTATCCATTGCACAGGACTAAGACCATTGCAGTAAAAGAGAAAGCGGACGCTGTTTTTTGTTTGTTTGTTTTTACCGCTGCCGCACACACCTGAGGCGAGCACGCGCACAGAGAGAGAGAGAGAGAGAGAGAGAGAGAGAGAGAGAGGCGCAATTCAGACGATTCACAGATTGATTCCTCTTTAACTTAACTTTGTTATGTGTGTTTCCATTCAAAGAGATGTTTAAATACCCGTTTTGGTATTCTGGTAAACACAGTCGGTTATGTCTTCTGTGAACCGAAATAGCTGAGAAAGAGATGCGTGCCAGTATTCGGTTCGTGCATTTGGCCTTAAAGAGACAGCATCCTATAAATACCTGCATTGAGAAGCACTAGTTATTTTGCAATAAATTATTAAATGTCTGCACCTGAATACTAGTGTTATTGATTTTATTAGTAACTTTATGCTGTATTCATCTACACTTGTCATTTGTGTAATTGTTGTTTTGCGACTTTATTAGTTCAGCTAGTAGTTTTTGCTGTGGATTAGAAGTACTTAAAGCATTCAGTAATTATTAAAAAACAAACTTATTTGGTTTTGTTTGTTTTTTGCTAATCCGAAAAATTTATTCCAATCCTACTCATACTGTTCATTTTACTTGTGCAGCTCTTAAAATGGGTAATAAATTGCCTTAAATTGATATTTAAAAATTCTGCAGATACACTAAATAGTGAAATAAATTCATTCCTTGATATTTGTTTGTATTTGTGTATTGAAAACATTTTTCATTGACATTTACCCCCAGTTTCACAGACAAGGCTTAAAACTAGTCCTAGATTAAATGTAAATCTGAGCTGTTTCAACTGAAAGAAACTTGGACTGACTGATCTTAAAATATATCAGTGCCTTTGTTTTGTCTCCAGATGCACACCAGTAGGCCTATAGTTTCTTTTCTAAGTCACGGTTATAAAAATTACTTAAATGTCCTAATCCTGGTTTAGGCTAAACCCCATCTAAAAAACCAGGCCTTAGACTCCTATCTGATTTTCTATATTAAAAAGAAAAAATATATGTATATTTTTTTTATTTGGGCTAGTTAAATTATTTTCGGGCTACCAAAATCTGAAGAGTACCTGCCCGAAGGGCTACCAGAGATTTTGAAATTTTGCGAGCCCTGATATACACGTGTGCCATATATTAGTGCAATCTGTGTGAGAGGATCTTACGGTTGCGGTGCCACCCAGAGAGAGATGGCCCATCTGCTGGGTGAGGGGAGCCAACATAGCGGACGGCTGCAGTGACATGGGATGCTCCATAGAGGGCGACAGAACGGCTCCCTGAGTAAAAAAAAAAACACAGTGAGTACAACAATCATATTTGCATATTCTGCACTAAATAACAGAAAATCTGCCCACAACAGTGCAAAAACAGGAAACACTGTTTTAAGCAGTATTGTTTATGAGATATATCCTGTTTGGAACCAGATGTTATAAAAAGAAAGATCAAAGAAAGAAAATAATTAAATATTTTGGCCTTACTGGGTGTTGCATGATGTAAGGCTGATGTGGCATCCATGAAGGATTCTGTACATTGAGACACAAACACAGATGTTAGCAAGAAAGCAGGTGCTGGTCAGAAATGCTCACATCAACACAGTGTGACCGTGAAGATGAAGTAGATAAAACGAGCAGTACCTGGTATGTAGAGATGGGAGAGATGTATGGAGACACTCCTGGCTGAGCCATTAACCGGTTCCCCATGGCATAAGGAGCAGCATAGTACCTGCAGCATCAGGATAGAGCAGTGTTTTTCAACCACTGTGCCGCGGTACACTAGTGTGCCGTGAGAGATCGTCAGGTGTGCCGTGGGAAATTATTCAATTTCACCTAATTGGTCTAAAACATTTTTTGAAAACTAATAAGTTATTGTCTGCGAATAATATGCCATTGTCGAGTGTCTGCGCTGTCTAGTGACACCGGCAGACTAATCATGTCATACTCTTCCATATCAGTAGGTGGCAGCAGATAGGTAATTGCCTTGTATTTCGAGACGAGAATTAGTGATGCCTGGATGTGTGACAGGTAGCAGTGACAGTGGCATTGTGGCTAGTGAGAATATGATACAAAATCTGCGTCTGCGGACGTCTGCTGACATCACCCGTGGATGTGGGCGGGGTTGGATGTCCACCGCAGGCTGCAGGGAGCCCTACTTGGACGTCTGGGCAATTAAACAGAGCTCGAACACACCGAACTGACGACACCCAACTACAAACTAGAAGGTGCTTTCTGTGCATGCGTGAGGAGATACACCGTTGTGTACCTGCAGATGGAAGTATTGTATATAGAACAGTGATGCGCGGGTTGATCCAAAATGAGCGGGTGCCTGCGGTCACCCGCGGTTACCCATGGTTACGAGTCATCCAAAAATATTTTTAATGATATTCGGGTTGCGGTCGGTCGGGTCGTTCGAAAATAAAGATGCCAATTAAACCTTTGTAATTTATATAATACTAGACACAATTTTCTATGAAATACATAGACCTACGCTTTATTTACTGAATAATATTTACCTTTTGAATGTTGAGCGTTATTAACTGTTGAATAAATGCTGACGCGGGACAAAATGCCCGATTTCCAACACGTTGAACTACATTGTACCATTTTAATAGGCTACTTTTAAACACATATAGCTCTATCAGTTTTATGTATTTTCTGAGAGGGGGTGGGATTTTTGTTGGGAAAGTCGGGGGAAGAGACACACACTTCGATTAGACTGGATAAACACATGCAGCATCTTAATTGTTAAGAAAATGGTATTCCTAATAAATGTCTCAAATATTTTGATTATGTCCAATGCTTCTCTTTCTTTTTGGAATTATTAGACACATTTCACTATGTCTTTTCAAATGCCTAGGTCTGTTTAATTACTTTAATTATAAAATGTCTAGCACTATTTGTAAACGTTTATTCAAGCGATAATATATAAATTATCTCATGTATATGCTTGTTTAAAACCAGGGATTAAAAACGAATTCCAAGTAAAAACAATATTTTTTCTTTACATTTCCAGAGAGCGAAACGAACGAAATTAAACATTACTTAATAAATTCAAGTCACTATAATTTCCTTATTCATTTGATACAACTATTATAGCTAAACAATTAATATATGTATAAAATAATATTATTTTGTCATATTCGTGATTCCTGAATTTATATATGAAAACTTTGTTTTAAAGTGCATTCGTTATGTTTGTATAAGAAAATTCGAGAGAGCTGTTGAGGAAAAGCTTTGTGTGTGTCTTTATTCAGTTCCTGACAGGATATCAGCTCTGTGTTCATCCAAACAGGCCCAGGTTGTGTTAATTTGATTCCTGTTCAAGACACATCGATAAGAATGGCTGTATATTGTTAATATAGGCTACAGAGTTTCATTTTTTTACAGTTTCGATTGTTGGTGTGCCTTGTGATTTTTTTCAATTAAAAATGTACCTTGGCTCAAAAAAGGTTGAAAAACACTGGGATAGAGTGTTTTTGAGTGACAATACGACAGTTGAACAAAATTTTAACTATTAAATGGCAAATATCCTAATGATTTTGGCACAAAAGAAAAATTGATCATTTCGACACATACAGTATATTTTTGGCTATTGCTACAAATATACCCGTGCTACTTAAGACTGGTTTTGTGGCACAGGGTCATATTTTACCCAATATTTGTGTTTTTATGTATATAATAGTCCCACTGCATTAGCAACATGCTAAGATCAAATTGGACATCAACTGTAAGTTTGTGTGCCTCACACAAAGACAATGTGTAAAGAGTTTAAAGTCAGTTTTAAGGCAGTTAGTTAAGTCAGTTAGTTTAAAGTCAGTTCACTTAGTCTAAATCTAAATTATATAACAATTAGGCTATCCATCTTTAAGTAGCCTACCAAAATTTCATTAATAGTAAAAGTGAAATCTCATTGAGACTTCAAATCTGGATATTGTCTTAACATTTTAAAATCACTTACAGAGGAAATTTGGTCCCATCAGGCAAACATGCAGCCACGACTTATGCTGCTGTAAACTTTTCTTTTTCTTTTGATTTTACTGGTGATGTTCTGATATTACAACACATTACGTTACATTACATTACGTATTTCTTGGCACACTCATTTTATGCGTATTTGGCGCCACCTATTGTTGTGAATGTATTATTGACATGTATTATTGACAATATTAAAACCTGTGATCCAACCTGTGATCAAAATGGCCACGACTTAACTGAAATTAATGAATTAATTAGTACAACGTGGCCATGATTTAAAAATTAGTGCAAATATGGCCACAATTTAACTAAATTAAAACCAGAGAACAAAATTTTGCAATGTGATATCTTTTTAAATGTTAGTTTACCCAAAAATGAAAATTCTGTCACCCTTTTGTTGTTCTAAATCTTTAAGACCTTTGTTCATATCCAGAACACAAATTAAGATATTTTTGATGAAATCCGAGAGCTTTCTGACCCTGCATTGACAGCAAAGGTACCACGTTCAAGGCCAAGAAAGGTAGTAAGGACATTGTTAAAACAGTCCAGTGTTTCCCACACATAGACGAATCTGTGGCAGTGCGCCACAGATTAAATTCCGACCGCCACAGATTCAACACCGACAAAAAAAAAAAAAAAAATCAATGATATTGCGTTTCGTTATTCTTTTGTACGCTATTTAAAACATGCAGTGAATTCGTTCAACTGCATTTCCTTTTCCATACTCTCTCTTCATCTCTCTGTCATTCACGCGTCTCTCCCTCAAACACACACACGCACACAGCCCCTCCCCTCCGTGCATCTGTCTGTATCATATGTAAAGAGAAGACGGCTGGCGAAAGGTTGGTATCTCGTGAACACTTTTAACACACAATCACAGATTAAAAAGTGCTATAAAATATTTTATATTCTGAATACGATAGTTTCAGTTTGTTGATGTTACTGTAAGTCCCGACCCTTAGCAAACGCGATTGCGTCTTCTTTAGAAAGTTAACTAGTCGCAAGTTTGCGGTAAATCTATGGGTAAAATGTAGACTAGCCTAGTTGGGTTGTCGAGGTCAAAACACTATATGTAGCAGCTGTGAAACAAATAAAAGTATTATAAATTATGTCGTTTCTTTACTCTTACACTGAATGTTTGCTGCTTCAATCCAGTATTGAAAAGTATTTTCTGCGACTGAAAAAGGCACGTGTTGAGGATGAGGACCATCCTGAACCGGAAGTGTCAGTCTGAAACAGAGCTTAGTCCGACCAGCGCAATTAGTTATGTTATTGTTTACAATATTTTCAGGCTTCAACTAGTGTAGCTCAAGCAGAAAGACAAGGTCAGGGTGAGATTTGTTAAATATCAATAATATGTCGCAAAATAAGGTGCCCTAACAAAAGTTGCAGACTGTGCAGCAAGTAGGCTGTTGTATATGGTGTTAAATTAACGTTATAAAGTTTAACAGTTTTTTTTTTATTATTAACTAAGAAATCCAATCGTATCCCTATTCAATCGTTCTTTTCATCTGCAACCCCCCCCCCCTTACAAACATCTAACCCCCCCCCCCCTCCCCTCGGACTGACCACCACACATTGCTTTCAAACCTGTGGGAAACACTGCAGTCCATATGACATCAGTGGTTCAACCGTAATGTTATGAAGATACAAGAATACGTTTTGTGACTACGTTTTCAACAATTTCTTCTCTTCCGTGTCATTCTTCGACACGGGGTCTGTAAGCTCTCAGATTTCATCAAAAATATCTTAATTTGTGTTCTGAAGATGAACAAACTTATGGGTTTGAAACAACATGAGAGTGAGTAATTATGACATACACTCTGAAAATAAACAAGCAATTTAAGACACATTTAAGCTTCAGAATCTTACCCATTCTGAAGGGCGGTACTGGGGTCATAGGTCAAGGTCATTCCACTCTAAAGAAAGTAAAAGAAACGGTGAGCATTTCAAGCTTCACACATGTCATAAAGGCAGTTTTACTACACAACAAACAGTTAAAATGTCAATAATTAGAGTTAATTATAGAACAATGGTTGGAAACAAAACAAAGTATGACATTTGATGTCATGTAAGAATGGCTCATTAGCTTCAACCCACAAATACACACCTATTCACCTGTGCCACACACACACACACACACACACACACACACACACACACACACACACACAATTATAAACAGGACTTACTAGTCTCACCTCGGCGTCTCGTGTCCAGGTTCGTCCGTTGGGGATGTATTTAGCCTGACTCTGTCGCTTCTTCTGGCCGCCGTCAGCAAACTTACACAGCAAAGGCTCTGATGCACCTGTAACACACACACACACACACACACACACACACACACACACACACACACACACACACACACACACACACACACACACACACAATTCACTTACAGTCCATTACAGACTATATAATCTATAGCCTAGACATAGACTATATATGCATTGTATAGAATATTGTGCTGAACACTCACCCAGCATCCCAGAGGAGGATTTAATGAACTTCCCGTTGAAGTGAGAGATCACAGCGTCGCACTTCTCTGTAGATTCCATCCTTAAAATAGAGCGAAACAAAGTGAACATTTCTCGTCACATTCACACATACAAATAGTGTATTTCTGACACCATGTCACACATGATAGCTGCACACACAAAATCTGACCTGGCAAAGCCCACTCCCCGACTCACTCCGTTAGTGTCGCGGAGGATTCGGGTGGAGACGACCTGTCCAAAGGGTTTAAGGAGGTTCTCCAGCTCCTGCTCATCCATGGACACAGGCAGGTTGGACAGGTACAGGTTAGTTGGGTCCTGCTCCTGTTGCTGTATTCAGAAAACATAAAACACATGGCACAATATTACGTTATAACCATGGTTTGTCGGCATATTGATTACTATTTGAATAACCATAGTTATACTACAAATACCATGGTTGAACTAAAGGCTGTCACAATTCCTTGATTCCTAATCCTGTGTCGATTAACTGGCAAAATACCGGAAGTGGATACATGAAATGCATTATTAGACCGTTTTCCAACATGCTCTAAATTATAATGAAGCACAAGGCAAATAGACAAACGCTACAATTCAGTTACATGAATATATGTGATGCAGATTTAATAAATGCACTTTAATTATTTGTTTAGGTTTAGGTTATGAACGTGCGTCTCAGAGCAGCTCCGTTTTTAATAAATGCTACTCCGAACTGTCCCGAACTCTTATTATTTATTTAAATATTCTTTTTATTATGGTTTTTGCAAACAAAAAAACAAACAGTAACAGACAAACAGACCCTTCATATGACAAACATCTGTGCAATATGTAAAATGAAGCACAAAAATAAGACAAAAAGGAGAATGACAGTGTACAAGACTAACATATCCAACAAAGAGAAATTACAATAATTGTGAATATTATAAATAAATAAAAATATTGCTACCAATCTAAAATAATTGTGTACATCACTAATCCTTGTAGCTCAACAGAAAAGAAAAAAAGGGTTCCCACATTTTGTCACATTTTTCAGAGTTCCCAAAGATGGAGTATCTGATTCTTTCCAGGTGCAAAGTAGAAGTAAGTCCAGTTAACCAGTCAGAAAAGAGAGGCCTTACATTTTTCTTCCACAAAAGCAGAACAACTTTCTTAGCTACAATCATGCCATATTGGACAGGTAACCGTACCTTCGGATTAAGAGATTCAAGCAAATCTGACCAACCAAAAATTGCTATCATTGGGTCGGGGAGTAGAACACAGTTATAGACCTTGGCAAAGAACTCGAATATTTCTAGCCAAAAATTCTGAATTTCTACACAAAACCAGAAACAGGGTATATACAGCAATCCTTAACTTAAATTTACTACTTTTTAATACCTTTTTTACTACCTTCAGAATTTTTTTTAAAACCATCACGACACTGAATTGCAAGTGTTAATCAGCGACCTTTCTATTATTTACACAGATTTTGACATATATAACATACAAAAAAAGAATAGATTTAGAGACTGATGTTGACAACATATTGCACATATTTATTTCACTTAGTAAATAAAAATAAAACAAACTATATAAAATGTACGGTGCCCGCCAGGGGACACCTTCGGTTCACTTATGTTTGTCGTGGCCACGACATATAAACTCGTGGGAACATGATATTATGTTGTGGCCACGAGATATTTATTCGTGAGAACGTCATATTAACTCGTGGGAACGTGATATTATGTCGTGGCCACGAGATCATTTTGTCGAGGTAACGACATCCTTATGTCGTGGCCACAAGATGCGATGATGAGGGAACGAGATCCATTTCTCGTGGCCACGACTTATTATGTTGAGGAAACAACATGCATTTCTCGTGGGCACGAGTTTTAATGCATAAACAAACCTGCGTGACCATAGTAACCCAGGATTAGCCTATCAGAGATAGGTTTATTAATATTTTATTTTTAATTAAGAAATTATTATATTAATTGTTACAGAAATTAATACAATATTAAATTATTATATTAACAATGGGCGATGCTGTATATGCGAATGCTGATGCTGTCTGTGCGCGATGTAGACAGTATATTCAAAAGTTTATCATGAATAAATATTACATAAAGTACATCAAATAAAATAGCCCTACAGGAAACATTTTATCCCACAGACTTGTCCATTAACTGATCCTCCTCTTTCCGTAATATTTTTATTATTCGTTTATTCGTTATTTCCCCCTTCATTTCGATCTCCTTAACGTTCTGAATGTAGGTTCTATGACTGGGATTTTTTCAGTTCAAAGGCTGAATTTAACATATATTGTATTTTATTTAGTCTAATTAATAGACAAATATAGTGTTGCAGTGAAGAGTGAATTATTCACGTAGTTTCATTTGGAAATCATTTATCGTCACACCGTAAAATAGGCCTATTTTATTTTATTTTTATTTTTAATAATTTCTATTATTATTAATTATTATAATTAGCCCATTATTGTAGGCCTATATATTTATCTATTTTCGTTTATATTCGTTTTCCCCCTTCATTTTCATCTCTTTACTTAACGTATATGGAAATGATAGGCTACTGTAAATGCTTGACATGACTGATTTTGACTGGAATGTAGTTTAAAGGTTGAATTGAACATATTTTTATTTTGTTTCGTCTAAGATACTAGACTATATAATACTATACTGTTCACTGACGAATGAATCATTCACGTAGTGAAACGAATATAAATGAAAATAAAAATATATACAATAATAATAATAATTATAATAATGATGACGATAATAATAATAATACGGAAAAAAGACGATCAGTTAATAGAAATGTCATGTAGGCCTATTTTACGGTGTGACGATAAATGATTTCCAGATGAAACTACGTGAATAATTTACTCTCACTGAAACACTATATTTGTCTTTTAATTAGACTAAATAAAATATATTTGTCTATTAATTAGACTAAATAAAATACAATATATGTTCAATTCAGCCTTTGAACTGCATTCCAGTAAAAATCCCAGGTATAGAACCTACATTCAGAACGTATAAGTAAAGAGATCGAAATGAAGGGGAAAATAACGAATATAAACTAATAATAGCCTACAAATATTACGGAAAGAGGAGATAATAGACCTTTCTCACAACTTCCGTATTTTGCACCGGAAATACGTAATTGCTGTGTAAACCTATTTCCGCCCCGGTATGCCGGTAACCAGTTAAACAACGTGAAAAACGCTTAACGTGGCTTAATGCATGTAAAAAACGACCAGGAAACCCCAAGTTTCTGTCAAACCTTACGTGGAACAAACATTAACTACTATCAAAAGAACGAGCCCTTATTCCACAGATAAAGTGAATAATATCACGTTAAGCGTTTTCTCCCCCATAGAAGCCCATTATAAGGAAACAGCTTAACGTGGTTTACGTACCTCAACAGCGACCAGGGAAAACCAAACTTATGTTAAATTTTACTTATAATAAATACTTGCTGCTGTCAAAAGAACGAGCTCTTATTCAGCATATAAAGTGATCGCCCCCCATAGAAGTCCATTATAACAAACCATGTTAAGCTTTTTCCTTAATGGAGTTCTATAGGGAGAAAAGCGTGATATTATTCACTTTATATTATTTTTTTATAATGGACTTCTATGGGGGGCAATCACTTTATATGCTGAATGAGAGCTCGTTCTTTTGAGAACAGAAAGTGTTTATTATAAGTGGAATTTAACAGAAGTTTGGTCTTCCCTGGTCGCTGTTAAGGTAAGTTAAACCAAGCTGTTTCCTTATAATGGGCTTCTATGGGGGAGAAAACGCTTAACGTGCTATTATGCACTTTATCTGTGGAATAAGGGCTCGTTCTTTTGATAGTAGTTAGTGTTTGTTCCAAGTAAGGTATGACAGAAATTTGGGGTTTCCTGGTCGTTTTTTACGTACGTTAAGCCACGTTAAGCGTTTTATACGTCCCGGATAAACTCTTAGTGGAAAAATGTATATCCTTTATCCAATTTGTTCCTCTTTGTGACGGAGTTTTCCTACACGACTCTTATCAGGTCGGCAAAAGTTATCTTTGGCAAACCAGCGAGGGAAGTTGTGTAGACTCTCTCCATTTTAATTTTAAATTACCCGGCTTTCTGCTGTGTTGACATTACACAGGAAGTCTGCATACCCTGTGATTGCGTATTTCCGGTTTCTGTGAAAAAGGTCTATAAGACTGTGGGATGCATACATGTCTACATCGCGCACAGACAGCATCAGCATTCGCATATACAGCATCGCCCATTGTTAATATAATAATTTAATATTGTATTAATTTCTGTAACAATTAATATAATAATTTCTTAATTAAAAATAAAATATTAATAAACCTATCTCTGATAGGCTAATCCTGGGTTACTATGGTCACGCAGGTTTGTTTATGCATTAAAACTCGTGCCCACGAGAAATGCATGTTGTTTCCTCAACATAATAAGTCGTGGCCACGAGAAATGGATCTCGTTCCCTCATCATCGCATCTTGTGGCCACGACATAAGGATGTCGTTACCTCGACAAAATGATCTCGTGGCCACGACATAATATCACGTTCCCACGAGTTAATATGACGTTCCCACGAATTAATATCTCGTGGCCACAACATAATATCATGTTCCCACGAGTTTATATGTCGTGGCCACGACAAACATAAGTGAACCGAAGGTGTCCCCTGGCGGGCACCGTAAAAATGTGCAATGGAGAGAATGGATAGTTCCAGCACACTGGCTGGCATTCACTGCAAGATCAAGCATTTTAATGTGAATATATCATATTGGAGAGAGTTTTACCGTGCATCCTGCTGTAACCGGAAGAGGTGCGCGCGCTGTTTGAATAACGTTACTGAATGGAGAATGATTGACAGCCGCAGAGGAGGGAAAACGAGTTTCCGTAAACTTTAATGTTGTAAATAGACTTCTGTCCCTCTCTCTGAGCACGCATTCCGTTTTTATGTTTAGTGGATTGCATATGCGACCGAAGAGCGTTAGCTCCCATCCAGTTGACATTGATGTTTTTTTTTACACACCGAACAATAAGCCTGCCTGTTATTCCCTACTACAGGCCTGAGCCAGTCCTTAAACGCTGGGTCGTTCACCCAGCTACCAGAAAACTTGCATTTGCCCATGAAGACGACGATGGTTGTCCAGTCGTTGAAGATATGCCTTGAAGCAAGTCTAAAATAAAACGTAAGCCAGCAACTTCTGTGTTCTGAGATGTTGCCGAACGACCACTGAATATGACGTCAGCATCAAACATAAGTTGAGACGGAGACGAAAGATCTTTGATCATGTCCCCAGATATGCTAAAGCCCATATTTAAACGAACTAACGCGAACGCAGATAGAATTTCAATCAGAATAGGACACCTGATAGTCTGAAAAAATAATACCTAATTTGGAAAAAATAATACCACATTTAATACTTTTAATGGCCTTAAATTTGACAATTTTGATTTATCACTTTTTAATACTTTTTAAAACCCCGCGGATACCCTGAGAAAAGATGTGCCAGGGTACCATCTAAAATTTACCACTTATCACATATGGGGGAGACGGAAGAATAGAATTTGCTAAGCTTAGTTTTAGAATAGTGAAGTCTGTGTAGTACCTTGTATTGAATAAGTTGATGTCTTGAATTTATAGAACATGAATAAACAGATAAGAGGCATTTATCCCAGTCATTCTCAGTAACCTGAATGCCTAGGTCTTCTTCCCAAGCAGCTTTCAAATGAAGGGAAGAAAAGTTTGTTTCATCTTTAAAAGAATTAACAAATAAAGAGATTAGACCCCTAGCATCAGGAGAATTTGAAAACAAATAAAACATTTTGCATTCTAAGGAGAAAACCTCAAAATTTGAGATATTTATACGAACATAATGCCTGACCTGAAGATATCTGAAAAAATGAGAAGGAGGAAGGTTGAATCTCTCACTGAGCTGGGAAAAGGAGGCAAAAGACTTATCAATGTATAGATTTTTAACACTGAAAATTCCTTTACTTTGCCATTCCTTAAAAACTTTATCTGTAAGAGAGAGTTTAAATGCATGATTGTAACAAATAGGAGTAAGTGGAGAAGTATTTGGTAACTTGTATACCCTTCTAATTTGGTACCATATTTTGATAGAGTTGTTCAGAATTAAATTATTTTTTGGAACCTCTTTATTAGGCAGGGGGGCTGCAAAAAGCAAAGCAGAAAGGGAAGAGTGAAAGGCACTTTGTTCTATCGCTAACCAAGAGGGAGTGTCTGCTTGAACCATGCCAGGAAAAGAATCTCGCCAATACATTAAAACTCTGCAATTTGCTGCCCAGTAATAATGACGAAAGTCAGGCAAACCTAGACCCCCCAAATTCTTAGGTTTATGCAAATGAGTCTTGGATATACGAGCACTTTTATAACCCCAAATGAAAGGCATAATAATGGATTCAAGCGATTTAAAGAATGATTTAGGTAGAAAAACAGGTACATTTTGAAAAAGATATAAGAATCTCGGAAGGCTAACCATTTTAACTGCATTGATGCGGCCAATCTTTGATATTGGGAGTGATCTCCATCTTTCTATGTCCTGCTTCAAGTTATCGAGTAACGTGAGAAAATTCAATTTAACTAAATCCTTTGGATTCTTAGGGACAACCACACCGAGATATTTAATCATATCCAAAGCCAATTTAAATGGCATACTCTGCATAAAATCTGGATCTATATTGTTGCTGATGGGCATGAATTCGCTTTTTTGCCAATTAACAGAATAACCTGAAAAGTTGCTAAATGTGTTTAATAAATCCAACAGCAAGGGAACAGAGTGCTCTGGATCTGAAAGGTATAAAAGAACGTCATCAGCATAAAGAGATATTATATGATCTACCTGACCTATCTTTAAAGACGGGATCTGCGGATGGTGTCTAATAGCAATTGCCAAAGGTTCTATGGCAATAGCAAACAACAGGGGTGAAAGTGGATACCCCTGTCGTGTGCCCCTATGCAACTCAAATTGTGGTGATCTATCAAGATTAGTTAAAACAGATGCACACGGATGATGATACAACATACTGACCCAGGAAGAAAACCGATCTCCTAAATTAAATTCTTTAATAGTAGTTAAGATATAATTCCATTCCATTTGATCAAAAGCTTTTTCCGCATCTAATGCTATAATTGCCAATTTAGAGTGAGATTTTTGTTTCGAATAGACAATATTTAGAAGATGTCTAACATTGAAAAAGGAGAATCTATTAGGGACAAAGCCAACCTGATCGGGGTCAATAATAGTTGAAATGCATTTGTTTAATCTAGTTGCCAAAATTTTGGTGAACACTTTTAAATCAGTATTAAGAAGAGCAATTGGGCGAAAAGAGGACACGTTCGTCTCATCCTTGCCTCTCTTAAGAAGTAAAGAAATATTGGCGAAGTAGAGAGAAGGAGGAAATTTCTGTTTACAAAACGAATGATTGAACATCCATAACATAAGAGGTGCAATCTTACCAGCATATTTCTTATAGAATTTGATACAAAAGCCGTCAGGGCCAGGAGCCTTCCCATTAGGAAACGCATTAAATGCATACAGTATATCTTGAATAGTAATGTCGGCATTTAACATTTCCTGGTCAGCATCGCTTAATTTTGGAAGGGGAAGAGAATGAAGAAAGTCTGCAATAGCCTCCAAAGATACAGAAGTCTTGGATTTGTACAAATCTGCATAAAATTCCATAAAGCGTTTATTAATTTCCTTTGGATTATTCAAAATTTTACCATCTTTATCAGCAATATAATGAATTGATCTGCTAGCATACGAACCCCTTAATTGCTGAGCTAATAGTTTATCTGGTTTATCCCCAATCTCGAAATGTCTCTGTTTAATTTTTAACATCATCTTATTCACCTGATCCGAAGTAATCTTATTGTATTCATACTTAAGTGACATAATATCATTCAAGACAGAGGAGTCTGCGGTATCCCTATATAATTTTTCCAACTGGGTAAGATGTGCATCTATCTCCGCCAAGCATTTTGGTCTGATTTTCTTTGCAGCTGACTCATAGGAAATTATATGTCCCCTCATTACTACTGGTAGTTAACTCTACTGGTAGTTTCCCATAACACAGAGTCAGAAACATCAGCTTTATCATTGGTCTCAATAAACTCTGTCAAAGACTCTGAAATATGCTGGCAGAATTTTGCATTGGAAAGGAGGTAAGTATTAAATTTCCAATTATAACTTGGCTTTGCCCTACCAAAATCAAAAGATACTGTAACAGCAGAATGATCAGAGATCAGTATGTTGTAATATTTAGATGTAGAGACATTAGGTAGTAATTTAGAATCTATAAAAAAATAATCTATTCTTGAATACGATTTGTGGACATGAGAAAAGAAAGAGTACTCCTTGTCAACAGGATGGTGTAGCCTCCAGATATCCACAATATTCAATGACTCTGTGAGATGTTTAATAACTGATGTACAGTTAAGAGAAGAATCTGAGCGAACAGGAAATTTATCCAAAGCCGGATCCAATATGCAATTAAAGTCGCCACCAACTATAAAGTGAGTATCTATAAAAGAAGGTAATAAACTAAATACCTTACGAAAAAAGGACGGATCGTCATAATTAGGGGCATAGATATTTAAAAAAGTAAAATGTTTGGAAGCAATTAACCCAGTGACCGTTAGGGTCTGTTAATGTAGAAATATGTTTAAACAGGACTGATTTACGAAACAAAATTGCAACACCTCTACACGAAAACGTGGATTGAAAGACCTGAGAAATCCAAATTACATTTCAAGCGTTTCTGAATACCATGTTTAATGTGGGTCTCTTGTAAGAAAATTATGTCAGCTGAAATGGAGTGCAAATATGAAAACACTTTAGCTCGCTTCACCTGACTATTCAGGCCGCGAACATTCCAGCTTGCTAAAGTAATACCGCCTCCTTGTGAGGAAGCTATACTATGTGCCATTTTACAAACACAAATTCAACTACAATAACATAATGGCACAGATAAAAAGAAGGGTAAACAAAAAACAACAACAGTAAACACAAACTACGTCCCCCCACCCCATCCCAGCCGCTTTCCCAAACCAAGCGGTATAAATAACCCATATATACCGTGGAGCCGAAAAGTGAGATAAAGAGCAGCATAAAAACAATAAACGAAGCAACAAAAAAAGGGGAAAATACCTAAGGCTGAAATGCACCTCAAATCCCTTTAAACATGTAAATTATAATGAAAAAAAAGACAAGTTGGTCAAAAGAGTAAATAAATATATACAATGAATGCTCTGTCACACATTATGCTCATAACTAGATACAGATGAAAAATGAACAAGCATGTAGATCAAACTGATCAACATCAACTGTGAGAAAACATTTACATAGGTCCCGCAGGTGGAAAAGAACAGAACACTTAAAAGTCATGACATCTTGCCCAACCTTTTACCTGCGAACACACCGTAGTTATGCAGACTAAGAAGAGTTGTCCTCAACTGTGATAGAGTCAACAAAAGTCGGGAAAGATGAGAATGCACGCTCCGTTATACATCAGGGGAGAAGACAGCCGCGCAAGACGTAGAATCATCTCTTTGTCCGGATAGTGATGCAGTCTGGCCACCATCGCCCGAGGACGGGATCGTGCGTTACCAACCAGACCCGTGCGATGGGCTCGGTCAATCTTCAGAGGTTTCGAAAAGTTACAGGCGCCAAGGATTTGCACAAGGAAGTCAGCAACAAACTGAGTCGGGCGGCCCTCCTCCAGTTTTTCAGGAAGACCGATTATCTTAATATTTTGCCGCCGCGAGCGCCCTTCAAGATCATCTAATTTAGATGTCAGTGATTTGCATGTATCGAACCAGTCACGACAATGTGCCTCAAGTTCAGAAATGCGGCCCTCATAATCTGCACTAGCCTTTTCCAGTTCCGTAACTCGTGAAGTAACTTCCGACAGCGTCGCCAACGTCTGAGACAACGTAGATTCCAAAGAATCAAATTTTTCATTCATGGAGCCGTTCATTGATTTGATAGCTTCCATAACGTCAGCGAGATTAACAGGGTCTGTAGAGTTAGCAATGTCCTGTGCCGTTCAAGGGAAATGAGGAGCACGAAAAAACACGTCTACTCCATATGGAACTCACTAGAACAGTCCCTTGCAGGTCTCTGATGATGTTTGCGTGCCGCGGTTGAAAGTTTTGAGCCGCCGTTCAGTCTGTATTTAACAGTGCGATGAGGCTTGCTGCGCCGAGTCCAAAGCAATCAATCACAGAACACGAAAGAGGCGTGCTTTGACCATTTTAGGATAAAATTTAAGTTAATTTTAAGCCATCTCGCGGGCCACCGGTTGAGAATCCCTGCTCTGTGTGACTTTCTGGACACGCCGCGGTCTCTGTAGTGTTGTGATAGTCTACATCATTCACGCAGCAGTGAAGGGAGACGTGCTTGAGAAACAGTTCAGAGGGGAGAAAACAATCTAACAATATTTTTCCACTGTCTAAATAATAAAAGTATGTCTACTAATAATTATAAAGAAATAAATCGTGATTTACCGATGCAGAAATGTTAGAAACGATGCATCGCGATACAAATGCCAATTTGTATTCGATGCGCACTTTTTAAACCGATGCATCGCATCGTTAACTTTTTAAAGCGATGCACCGAGTGAATCTGGGAATCTTCCCATCCCTACTACAGACGTTTTTCCTGAACACGGAAGTAAGTCCGACTCTTAACTAAAAGAATTAGCCTTTTTCACACTTCCGTGTTTCTTGCTTCCGGATTGGCGCTCGCAGGGTAAAAGTTTTTCCGGTGACAGCAGCGGCTGTACTTAACATACGTAAGTTCGGGAATATAAGTCTATTTTTACAAAATAGATACTATGATACTATGATATATACCGGGGTTTTACTCTAAAAATAGCAAACATTTTTTCAAAAACTTTGTGTCAGCTTCTGGTCATCACAAAGACTATGTTTATTTAATTATGAATGATAGCACTTATAATACAGTACAGTTTTGAGTTTTGCCGTTCTGTCTGTTTGGTGCTGGCTGTGCATTATGACTCTTCACGTCAGTTTTTTTCGCTATTATTAATGTTGTTATTATTATTAAAGTAATATTGTATTTACTACTTGCTCTCCTTTGCATTATTCATTTTATGGTGTAAATGTACGTTGCATAATGTGCCCAGGGATATACATAATAAAATAACATAATACTAAAAAAGACAATACTCCGATTAATGGCTTTATTCCTTTTGGATCTGGATTATGTTGCTGTATTGAGTTTAGGCATCATCCGGACACAGAATCGTTTAATTTAATCTTGGGAAAATGTGCATTTGGATATAAAGGCTGTCAAATGCTGTCATAATTTACCATGATGTAGTGATTCGAGGGAAATGACTGAGTAAATTGAGAAAATAGCTTAAATATACCAGAGATTGAGAACAGAAACTATAGCTGGCGCTATGTTCCGCATATTATATTGATGAGTCAGCGGTCCGAGTGCCCATATAAATCACAAACAAGTAAAAATGTTGTTTATTTGTTGATTATATAACAACAACTTGGAAAACAGACAAACCAGAAAAGGTAAAATGCATTATTTGAGACAAGAGCATATTAATATAATAGGCGTAGACCTGTAGCGGAACTGACTTTACCCTGCGCTGACGTAATTTCCGATTTTTGTGAAAAAGGCTTATGCTTTGCATTTCCAGTCTGCATTGTTTCTAGTCAAATTAGGGTATATTCCGAGCTAATAAACTAATGTTAAACCTATTAAAATGTTTTTAAAAAGCGCATGGCTCCATAGCGCCATCACTTGGCAATGTCGCAATGACCATCATTTGTCAGTGCCTCACTTTAATGAGTGTGTAGATGACACGAAGCAGCGGACGTTGGCTACATTAAAAACAGATGGACGCTATTTGAATGGGTTCCTATGGAAACCGGAACAGAAAAGCATTCAATCTGACATTAGAATTCGTAATGGCGGTGCTCATCTTTTACTCAGGGAAAAGGTCTATAGTGGGCGGGATTCGCCGTCGCCATCTTGGAATTGCGTCATCGCGCGTCATTCCCGGATAATCGAAAATGGGCAAAGAGGCGGGATGTGGGTGGAGCTGGGTGCTGAAACCACGCCCACCTAGTGCGACAGTGGTGAGAGGAGCGGCAATCCCCCTGTCAGTCAAGTGGCCACGCCCTTAATTATGCATAACTTTACGGCTTAATATAATTTAAACGGAAGAGTTATAAAAAATTTCACCCCCCTCACAGTTGACATGAAGGGCGAAATTAGCTATATAGTCTAAAACCACTTTTTGAACCAGGCTGTAAACATGTTTTTTTTCTGATGTAAAGTTGGGCATTTTAACATGGGGCGTCTATGGGACTGACTCCCTTTTGCAGCCAGTCTCTAACGGCCAGTCGATGAATTGCAGTTTAAGCCACTTCCGTGTTGGTTTCAATAGAGTGAGCGGGAGGCTGCCGCTTGATTTTAACAGATTTGTTTAATAAGACTATATGATTACTTGCTTTTGATACTTTATTTGAACTAATTATTATTGCTTCATTGCTATTATATATGTATTATAAGTCATTTTAAAGGCTATTTTTCACTTTATTTTTATTACTACAAAAATGAATAACTATCCAATTACTTGATTACGAAAATAATTGTTAGTGGCAGCCCTAGTTGAACTAGAGTTAATGTAGCAAAACCATGGTTAAATTGTTGTTACCATGGTTTGACTATAGCAAACATGTTTTTTGGTTTTATCTGTAGTAAAACCATGGTAATTTCATAATTTAAATTCATAAGGGTTCAGGGTTCAGCTGATAACAGTCACTGCGAGGCTTGACTTAGTTCAAAGACATAATCTTAAATGTACTTCACATAAATGGTCACGTACATGGCAACAAAAGTAAACATTTGTTCTCTTACGAGAGGTCACTCTTACTGCGTAGCTAACGCTAGGGGAAAATCCTTTCCGCGAGAGATATTGAAGCCAAAAAATTATCCTTAATTTTGTATTAATGTAAAACGCGTTGCCGCGGTGAGCAGACATAGGCGAGGCGTACTGCGTGCCTATTGGCTGCTCCGCAGCAACTGCAGCACCTATCGAGCGAGGCTTGGCGCGATGTCAGCTCCAATGAGAGCATTTCGCGCCTGATACGTCATCTCCCGCCGAAAGTGGCGTGATCCCAGCCTATAAATATCGCTCGCAGGTAGCTACACTCTGATTTTTTCATCCTTCAAGCGAAGCTCACGCATCGCTGGAGCCGGAGAAGAAGCCGCCGTCGACTGCAAGCATCTCAGCGGGACGAGCCATTGGAGCTGCTGGCCACGCCGCCTTCCGTGCCTTCCTGCTGCGCTTTCCGGCGCCTATATCCTTTATAATCTTTTATAATCTACAGTGTGTGTCGCCGCTGCGATACACACTGTTTCTCTAAGAGAGCAAAGTGTCTTTTTAAAGATGCTTTTATACGGCTCGTGCAGATGCCAATGGCGACTCTGAGGACTTGCCTTGCCTTCTTCACTGAGACTGCTCCCCCGCCCGCGCGGTGTCGCGCCGTAAAAAGCGCTGTGCCCAGCGGGCCCCGGACCCTTCCTCCAGCCGACAAAGCTCGCCGGTTCGCCCGCCTGCTTCATCGACCTCGTCAGCCTCTGTTCCGGACGTAAAGCGGCCGCTGTATGTTACCGCTTCCATCGACGCCGCTGACGAGGGGGGCCATGAAGGAGGAAGAGGATTTCCGTTTCCCGCCAGAGCGGGAACGCGCATTCTGCTCAGACGCAGCGCTGCGTAGCATGGCCTCTCACCGTTGCTGAGAGGCACCCGTGGTTAACGGTTTCTGATGTTTTTCTCGTCCGGCCGCCGCCAACCTGAGCCTCCGAAATCGTCCTAGCAACTAGGAAAACGACGGTGTACGAGTCCCGCTGTTGCCGGTCCCCCACCAAAGTTATTCGCTTGTCCAGTCCCAGGAAATGTGACTGTTCCAGTGTTTTCTGCAGCCAACAAACCGGCTCCGTCGCCCGTTTGCCTGCACACAAAAGTCGTTCCCACGGCTACACAGATAAACTCCCAATAAAGTGTATTATCTGGTGTCTCGGCCACGGCCGATGGTGTTTCACGTGTTGTAAGAATATGCCCACTAACCAGTGCTCATCTCTACACACAAGCACAGCGCACATAAAATCGACTCAGATCGATTGCGCGTCACACATGGTAAATGTGCCCGCTTCACAGTGCCTACAGACACCACATTATGCACTGTTGGTTTCTGTAAAAACGAAACCAACAGTGCATTAACTCTATGCTTTGGAGTGTTAAATGTGCCCGCTTCACAGTGCTCACAGACACCTCATTATGCACGTCAACCGGTTTCTGTAAAAACGAAACCAGGAGTGCGTTCGCTCTATGCAGGCGAACGCTGTTTGGAGTGTTGAACGCCGGTGCGCGAGTCCCGCGGCTGCCAGACTCCCACCGAAAGTATTCGCTCGCTCAGCTCCAAGAAATGTGGCTGTTCCAGCGTTATCCGCAGTCATCAAGCCGGCGCTGCAGCCTGCTTGTCTGCACTCAAGAGCCGTTCTCACGGCTACCCAATTAAATCCTCAAAGGAGTGTATTTTCGGGTATTCCGGCCATAGCCGAAGGTGTTTTGTGTGTAGCTCGCATGCGCATACACATGAGCACATCCTGTGATACAAAACCCGCGCACATAAAGTCGACCCGAATCGGCTGCGCTTCACATGTGATAAATGTGCCCACCCCAGAGTGCCCACACATATCACATCAGGCAGGTCTTACGGTTTCTGTAAAAACGAACCGGACGACGCCCAGTCTACACGGCTAAAGGCTGCGCTGAGTGTGTTGAATGTGCCCGTTACTACGCAACCACATATATACACAAAGATAGCAGTCCCCGCGGTCAGTGTACCCCGAGCCTCGAATGTCACAGTCACTCGTGCGTCACAACGCACCAAAGCGACTCCGTTATTGACAGATCGGAGCGCGCTTCGCACCTACCCCCTTGCGTTACAGGTAAATGCATGGGAAAAGCTCCCAGGGGTTTCACAATGGGTGCTGGACATTATTAAAGGAGGCTATTCGCTACAGTTTCACCGACTTCGCATGTGGTATATGTGCCCACCCCAGAGTGCCCACACATATTACATCAGGCAGGTCTTACGGTTTCTGTAAACCGGACGACGCCCAGTCTACGCGGCTAAAAGCTGCATCGAGTGTGTTAAATGTGCCCGTTACCACGCAACCACATATACACACAGAGAAAGCAGTCCCCGCGGTCAGCGTACCCCGAGCCTTGCATGTCACAGACACCGAAGCGGCTCCGTTAGTAACAGATCGGAGCGCGCTTCGCACCTACCCCCTCGCATTACATGCAGATGCATGGGAAAAACTCCCAGGGGTCTCAAAATGGGTGCTGGACATTATAAAGAGAGGCTATTCGCTCCAGTTTCGACGACGCCCTCGCCGTTACACGGCGCGCGTCGAGACCACGATAAAGGCAGATGCAGCACACCTGCTACGAGCCGAAGTGACCACTAGATCTAAGGCAACTGAACAAAGCGCTAGTGAAGCGAAAGTTCAGAATGCTCACAACCAGGAAAATCCTCGCGCAGGTGTGCCGAGGAGACTGGTTTGTGTCAGTGGATCTGAAAGACGCGTATTTTCAAATACAGATAGCGTCGCGTCACAGGCGATTTTTGAGATTCGCCTTCGAGGGCCAAGCTTATCAGTACACAGTCCTGCCATTCGGTTTGTCCCTAGCACCCCGTATATTTACTAAGTGCATGGATGCAGCGCTCGCCCCGCTCAGACAGAAAGGCGTGCGAATACTGAATTATTTGGACGACTGGCTGATTTTAGCGCAATCTCACTCAATGCTCAGGGAACACACGACCATGTTACTCGATCACCTCGAGAACTTGGGTTTGAAAGTCAACTGGGAGAAAAGCTCGTTGAACCCCAGCCAGAATATCTCCTTCCTGGGCATAGAATTAGACTCGCTGGCAATGAAAGCGAAGCTTTCGTCAGTGCGCGCGCTGAGCGTTCAGAGCGCAGTGAGCGCGCTCTGCCGCAGCAAGTCTGCCCCGCTCAAGACCTTTCAAAGAGTGTTAGGTCTTATGGCTTCAGCATCATCAGTTCTACAGTTAGGGGTGCTTTGCATGCGCCCACTGCAGCTCTGGCTGAAAGCGCGCGTGCCGCGCCGAGCGTGGGCGTCCGGTCGACTCCGTCTCACGATCGATCAGAGTTGCGTTACAGCCCTGATGCCGTGGAGAGCAGCCGACTGGTACCGAAAAGGTGTCACTCTAGAGAGACCCTCGAGGGTGAAAGTAGTGTCCACGGACGCGTCCACCTTGGGATGGGGGGCACTGCTAGAGGGCAGACCGGCGTTCGGCCTATGGTCAGAACGAGAGAAGTCACTGCACATCAACTGCCTCGAAATGATAGCAGTGGAGAATGCGCTGACATACTTTCTTCCCCTATTGAAGGGAAGTCATGTTTTAGTCCGCTCCGACAACACATCGGTAGTGGCTTACATAAATCGCCAGGGCGGACTCAGGTCCAGAAACCCACATGCACTCGCAGAACGCCTTCTGTTATGGGCTCATCGCAACCTGTGCTCGCTAAGGGCAGCGCACGTGCGGGGGACCCTAAATGTAGGACCAGACAGACTGTCCAGGAACAATGTTCCGGCGGACGAATGGTCGCTGCACCCTCAGACGGTGCAGCTATTATGGAAAACATTCGGCAGAGCGGAGATAGATCTATTTGCATCTCAGGACAACGCTCGCTGCCCAGAATTCTTTTCCAAAACCAAGGACGCACTAGCTCATACGTGGCCCCGCCGTCCTCTGTATGCCTTTCCCCCGGTCTCTCTCCTACCACAAGTGATAGAGAGAGTGAAAGAGGAAAAATGTGCAATTCTGCTGATAGCGCCGTTTTGGGGAAACCAGACTTGGTTCCCAGCGCTGATGCAGATGACGAGCATCGCACCGTGGCCAATTCCTGTGAGGAGAGACCTCCTCTCGCAGGCGGGCGGCGCGATCTGGCACCCCCATCCCGAGCTGTGGTCCCTTCATGTATGGGTCACCAGGGAATATATGATGAACTCCCCACAGGAGTGATATCAACGATCGCACAAGCTAGAGCTCCATCTACTAGACGGCTCTATGCATCGAAGTGGTCGATATTTGCGGACTGGTGCACAGCCCGCGGATCCTCACCCACAGACTGTGGTGTGACAGATGTACTTTCCTTCCTACAAGAGCTACTGGACAAGGGCAGATCCCCGTCCACGCTCAAAGTTTACGTGGCGGCCATAGCAGCGTTCTCGAAGACAACGCTAGGTCAGTCAATAGGGAAGAACGATTTAATCATCCGCTTCCTTAAAGGAGCTAAAAGGTTAAATCCACCCAGACCGCCCTCAGTCCCAACATGGGACCTTTCTGTGGTGTTGGACGCTATGAAGAGCGAACCATTTGAACCACTACGGGCGGCTGAATTAAAATATCTGTCTCTTAAGGCTATATTCCTACTAGCGCTCGCTTCAGTGAAGCGCGTGGGAGACTTGCATGCGCTTTCCGTGGGCGCGACATGCATGGAGTTTGGGCCCAACGACTCAAAAGTCATACTCAAACCCAAGCACGGATACGTGCCAAAGTCTATTAACACACCGTTTCGAGCACAGGTCATCGCACTGTCTGCTTTACCGGCTGTGGATGGAGAGGCTGACGCGAGACTCTTATGTCCAGTTAGAGCGCTAAGAGTCTATGTGTCTCGCACGTCTGCTTTTAGACAGACAGAACAGCTGTTTGTTTCGTTTTACGGGCATTCTAAGGGAATGGCTGCGTCAAAACAGACTTTATCCAGATGGATAGTGGATGCTATTGCACTGGCCTACGAGTCTAAGGGCATGCAATGCCCGCTGGGTGTCAGAGCACATTCCACGAGGGGCGTGGCCTCGTCGTGGGCTTGGTCGAGTGGGATCGACTTGCAAGATATTTGTACGGCGGCAGGCTGGGCCTCTCCGTCTACATTTATAAGATTCTACAACCTGGAGGTTCCCGCCCTACAGGCCAAATTGCTGTCGGTCTAGATATTAGCAGATATCTGGACCCACGTTCTAAGTTTATCCAGGCCGTTTACCTGCCCGGATACACCAGGAGCCAGTGTGTTTAGGGCACTAATCCCCTTACATGTTTAAGCACTGTATGAACCCCGGGCTACGGCCCTAGGGTCTATGGTATCAGATCTGGCATGCACGGCGTTTTACAGGGCGTTCCCCTAGCGTTAGCTACGCAGTAAGAGTGACCTCTCGTAAGAGAACGTACTCGGTTACTAACGTAACCTCGGTTCTCTCAGAGAGGGAACGAGTACTGCATACCTTGCCGTGCAAGCGTCTGCTCTGGGCGCTCTATGATGAAAAAACCAGAGTGTAGCTACCTGCGAGCGATATTTATAGGCTGGGATCACGCCACTTTCGGCGGGAGATGACGTATCAGGCGCGAAATGCTCTCATTGGAGCTGACATCGCGCCAAGCTTCGCTCGATAGGTGCTGCAGTTGCTGCGGAGCAGCCAATAGGCACGCAGTACGCCTCGCCTATGTCTGCTCACCGCGGCAACGCGTTTTACATTAATACAAAATTAAGGATAATTTTTTGGCTTCAATATCTCTCGCGGAAAGGATTTTCCCCTAGCGTTAGCTACGCAGTACTCGTTCCCTCTCTGAGAGAACCGAGGTTACGTTAGTAACCGAGTACGTTTGTTTTTTTCACGTTAACTTGTAAGCTAACCTACTGTTACTGATTATCCTGCTTAGCATACTGCAGTTCATGTATTTAAATGACTACATACATCACATTAATTTAAATGAACTACAAATGGTCAAATGAAAAATTTCTCATATGTGACCCTAGACCACAAAACCAGTGTTAAATAGCATGGGTATATTTATAGCAATATCCAAAAATACATTGTATGAGTCAGAATTATCAATGTTTCCTTTATTTCCTATAAAAATCATTAGGATATTAAGTAAAGATCATGTTCCAAGAAGACATTTTGTAAATTTCGTACCATAAATATATCAAAACTTATTTTTTGATTAGTAATGTGCATTGCTATGAACTTCATTTGGACAACTTTAAGGGCGATTTTCTCAATATTTCTCCTCTTCCTTCAAAAATGAAAAAATGATAGAAAACCATTCTGTGGTGTATATATTCCTAACCATGACAATACATTATTCAAATTACATAAATTATCTAACATTACAGAAAAATAATGCTCAAATTAAACTAGTCATTCTGGGGTTTTTTTTTCAGTTAGTTTACAAGCTAACCTAACAATGCTAGGTAATAAGCATTCTAATGTTCTCATAGCTTCATAACATTATATTACATATATTACATTATGTAATATGGACTATTTTAACAATGTCCTTATTACCTTTCTGGGCCGTGAACGTGTCAGTTGCATTGCTGTCTATGCAGGGTCAGAAAGCTCTCGGATTATATCAAAAATATCTTAATTCATGTCTTTGGACATGAGTGTGAGTAATTAATGATGAATTTTCATTTTTGGATGATCCATATTTAAACGATTAGTCTGTTAGTTTAGCATATGGCTAGCTGATTAACCTGCAAGCTTTGCAATTACTATAACTGAAGGATTAATGGTGATTATGTAAAAAATATTTCAATAATGTATTCATTTATATCATTCCCTACAGTTGAATTAATTAAGCAGCAATGTATCTGAATAAGCTCAAACTCTGAAACCTGCATTTCTTAGTGCACTTGAACGGATTGAGCAGATATCATGATGCACTGCAATTAAATTCCTATAATTCCTATAATTATAAAGCAACACCATCCATGTTCATGTTTCAAGGGTGAGACCTTCAGGCGGTTTACACTCACTGTCTGTTCTGTGATGTGGTGCTTGAGTACTTTGAAAAAGCCACAATACAATTCTGCACTTGTCTCTCAGCTAACAAGGACACACGATAACCCTACGAGCTGCATTTCAATCTGAGGTTTGATAGGCTGAAGGCAATCTCAGCTCGCCATTCTAGATGCCTCAGCAGAAACGAGGGCAGGCCAAGATAAGACGTCAACATTACTCAACATGTATGCGTCAAACATGTTTATACGGCACACAAGTAACAGGGAAGTGGAAGAGTAATTTGCTGACAGTAGGGAGGAAGAGGAAAAAGAGGGCAGATTAAAAATTTAAGATGCAGGCAGAAAAACCCAGCAGAACCTAGGAGAAGGTCACTGCAGGATTGTTACATACATACTTCTCTGAGGCACAGAGATACACAGGAAATGTATGAGTGTGTGTGTGTGGCTGGATGAGAAAAGTAAGAGAGGAAATGCACATGAAAAGACACCGGAGGTTACATTTTAATGTTTTAAATTTTTTTTAAATTTTAAATTTTTTTAAATTTCCTGAATCGTCCTAACAGACAGGTCATGAACCAGCTACTTGGGAAAAGGAAGTAGATGCTTTAAAGGTCCCATATTGTCAAAATCGAAATTTCCTGGCTTTTTTCATGATAACTGAGGTCTAGGGGCTATGTAACTACCATATGAGTTTCAAAACAGTCAATCCACAGTAAACTGCACACAGCCTGCTTAAAGTAGCTGTTCATTTTCACGAGCCGCTGTGACTTCCGTAACGATGTGACGTCCGATCTACTCAGTCACCGCCTTCAGTCACCACCCCGAGCACCAATCACGTCCCACCCTCCTTTTGTCAAACCCAGACAAAATCGCGTCCATAACATTGCTAAGCAACAACAACACGGAAGCTAATCTAGAAAACCCTGTTCAGTCTATAGATGTGGAAACTACATCATTGCACAGGCTTCAGAACAACGTGAATATAAGAGACCAGAGGGACGTCAACTTCAGCCTCTTTCACACAGCGATTCCAGTAAATACACGGATAATGTTTCCCATGATTTGTTTCTGGAATTGTTTAATTTGGTTCATTCACAGTTGTTTTCTGGAATCTGTGCATGCTTTACACACAACCCATAAAGACGTGACGTTTGGATGTGAGATGTAATGCGACGCAAGTTTCACTAAACTGAAACTAACCTGAACAAACTGTGCTTCAGCGCTGATAGTGCGGAGCTGGCTCTGCCCGATCGCCACTTCTTTTCACTTTGCACGTATTTTTTTGTTGTGAAGAGTCGCAGGGTAACGTGCATCATCACTACAATACTGCCTTTATGGTTCTGGCTTTTGTTCACACAGCTCTCGTTCCCGTAATTTTCCAGAATCAGCGCGCATTGTGAAAGGGGCTTTACTAAAGCAACAGTTATGTAGCTTACTGCATTCGGTGTTTGAAAAAGAAAAAACATTAATGATCATTCTGAAATATCCTGTTGTGTTTCAGCTCTCTCTATGGCTCTGGGTTTGGCTACAACGATACATAACCGTAGTTACCTGTGATTGGCCTGGCTGTGCGTCACTCAGAAAACAACAGGCCAATCAGAAGAGAGGCTCATGAATATTAATTAGATGGGCCAAAACCTGTTTTTGACAGAGCTCCTAAAAAAGGAGCTGTAAAAATATATTGAGATGGATTTTGGCACTTATGCCGCAAATAAATATTCTTAAGGACATCAACAACTTAAATAAACCTCCAGAAATGTGTACAATATGGGACCTTTAAATGCCTCACCTTGGCCATTTGAGCCTGAACTCCATTGGTCTTTAGTGCTGCGACGGCTTTTTGCGCGGACACGGGGCTGTCAAAATCCACGAAACCATATCCTACGAAGAAAACACAATGCATTACTACACATCTGATAAACAAATAACCACCAGATCAAACACACATCTTAACACATATTTAAATCAAATAAAATGCAGCATTGGTGAGTATAAGACACTGCTTTCAAATACAATAATACACACACACACACACACACACACACACACACACACACACACACACACACACACACATACATACATACATACATACATATGGGTCAAAGACGTTAAGATGTCCATGTCAAAAGAAATTTACAAAAGTGATTTTAAGTTCATAGAAATCACATTAAATATAAGTGAAGTGTCTACTTTTAAGGTTTCAAATAGGTTTTTGGAAAATAAAATGTCAAAATTTGATTGAAATAATGTTACATTGTCATTCAGTGTAACACAATATTTATGTAAAAATTCAAACATGCTCATTCTGAGCATATTACATTTTACTGTTTTAAATTAATAAAAAATTCTTACTGACAAATGGGCAAAACCTAGGATACAACTAATTAGCCTAGTATTTGGGGTGAAAGCAATTCATCTTTTAATATGTCATAAATTGATTTTTGTTGTAAATATGCCTGACAAAATTGTTACACTGAATGACATTTTAGTGGGTGTCTTCTGTAAATTAGAGGAAAAAATATTATTTTTATTTTTTGCTCAGAAAAACAAAAACAATAATGCAATTAAATTAAACAGAAATCTTTTTAATTTCTTTTTTTTTTACTATTTTACTGTTTGTTTAATTAATGTTGTTATATGTTTATGTATTTTTATTTTTTGACTGGCAGTGTGTTTATATGAATTCATTTGATCCAAAGTACAGCAAAAAAACAGTATAGAAATATTTAGAAATATTTTTACTATTTTAAATAACAGTTTTCTATTTGAATATATTTTAAAATGTAATTTATTCCTGTAATTTCAATGCTGAATTTTTATTATATGTATTCCAGTCACATGATCCTTCTGAAATCATTTTAATATTCTGATTTGAAAAACATTTTTTTCAGGATTCTTTGATGAATAGAAAGATCCAAAGATCAACATTTATTTATCTATAATTAATTTTTTTGGAAAAGAAATTATATATTTAAATTTATATATTTATTTAGCAAGGATGCTTTAAATTTATCAAACGTGATGATAAAGACACTTATAATGTTACTAAAAATTTCTATTTCAGATAAATGCTGTTCTTCTGAACTTTCTATTCATCAAGAAACCTGAAAAAAATCTACTTAGTTGTTTAAAACATAATAATAAATTCAGAATAATCAAATCAGAATATTAGAATGATTTTTGAAGGATCATGTGACTGGAGTACAGAAAAAAATCAGCTTTGAAATCACAGGAATAGATTACATTTTAAAATATATTCAAATAGAACGCAGTTATTTTAATTAGTGAAAATATTTCAAAATGTTACTGTTTTTGCTGTACTTCGGATCAAATAAATGCAGGCTTGGTGAGCATAAGAGACTTTTTTAAAAGCATTAAAAATCTTACTGTACAAAAACTTTTGACTGGTAGTGAATATACAGTCAAGCCCAAAATTATTCATACCCCTGGCAAATTCTGACTTAAAGTTACGTTTATTCAACCAGCAAGTTTTTTTTTTTTTTTTTTGACCGGAAATGACACAGGTTTCGCCCAAAAGATAATAAGACGATGTACAAGAGGCATCATTGTGGAAAAAAAAATCTCAGCTTTCATTTAAATTTGAACAAAAAGTGGCATGTCCAAAATTATTCATACCCTTTGCAAACTGTCACAGTCTATGGGAAAATCCAAAGTTCGGCTGCGCATTGTGGCGGCTCACAAGTGAGGAAAGGGCTATAAGACCATATCTAAATGTTTTGAAGTTCCAGTAGCTACAGTGCAAAGTATTATTAAAAAATACAAGACGTTCCGCATTGTGAAAAATCTCAGAGGACGTGGTCGGAGGCCAAAAGTGACACCTGTGCTGGCCAGGAGGATAGTGAGAGAGGTAAAAAAAGCTCCAGTGGCGGCTGCCGTTGCTAAGCAGCCATGACATGCGCTCTCCATAAAGACGCGGTAGTTTCAGCAAAGAATAAATAGATTTTCAGCATTAAAAATCGCTTGCAGTAGCTCTGTTATCAAATTTATTTAAAAATGTTTATTCCTGTACAGCTTTGATAAGCTGTTTCTCCACCTTGCCAGTGCTTTCAGCGTTATTAAGGGAAAGGATGAAGCTGATTGGTTGGTTCATGTCACATGACCTGCGTTGCGCTTGCAGAATTCTGAAGAGTTGAGATGTTTTTATCTCGATTCTGATGTTTTATTCCCCGCCTTGTACGGTTTGGCTGCTGCACACATTCATAATATGATCAATAAAAATGGACTGCATATAAGCTTTACCACAGACATTTGGACATCTGACTTTACTCCATGATGCACTTTTCATTTTTTCCAGGTTGACAAAATGTCAAAGCATTTTATTTTATTTAGAATTGTGGTGCCTTACACAAAAAAATTAAAACATTTTTGAAGAGTCAGGACTGTTTGCTATGATTGTTAGACCCAGATATATAATATAAATTTCATTAGTTTATCTTAGATTTTGTATTCTCCTGTGTGCACAAAATTATCATATAAAAATATGAATGTATTGGTTATCAGTATCGGTATCGGCCAAAAGAAGGACTTAAAGGGATAGTTCACCCAAAAATGAAAATTTGATGTTTATCTGCTTACCCCCAATGCATCCAAGATGTAGGTGACTTTTTTTCCTCAGAAAAACACAAACAAAGTTTTTTAATGAAAACCGGATGGACGTGGATGGGCACCAAACCTTTAAAAGTAAACAAAAACATGCACAGACAAATCCAAATTACACTCTGTGGCTCGTGACGATACATTGATGTCTTAAGACACTAAACGATCGGTTTTTGCGAGAAACTGAACAGTATTTATATAATTTTTTACCTTTGATACACAGCCACGTCCATCTGTCATGAGCACGAGTTTGGCATCAGTCACGTCACATGTGCACGCGCTTCTGGCGTAGAATACGCAAACGCCGTAAGCGGAAATCAGTGAAAAGTCCCGGATGAGATTGCACAAGCAAACGTAATCTTTTAGCTTTAAATCGGTTTAAACAACCAGGATACGCTTAAGTAATTACCATTTTGTATAGCCGCTATACCCACAATCTCTGTGCACTGTGTAAACAATGAGTGTCGTATACATGCGACAGATCGCTTCCGGCGTTTGCGTATTCTACGCTGGAGCGCGTGCACATGTGACGTGACTGATGCCAAACTCGTGCTCATGACAGATGGACGTGGCTGTGTATCAAAGGTAAAATATGATATAAATACTGTTCAGTTTCTCACAAAAACTGATCGTTTCGTGTCTTAGGACATCAATGTATCGTCACGAGCCGAAGGGTGTAATTTGGATTTGTCTGTGCATGTTTTTGTTTACTTTTAAAGGTTTGGTGCCCATCCACGTCTATGATAAGGCTGGCAGACTGCACCGGTTTTCATTAAAAATCTTCGTTTGTGTTTTTCTGAGGAAACAAAGTCACCTACATCTTGGATGCATTGGGGGTAAGCAGATAAACATCAAATTTTCATTTTTGGGTGAACTATCCCTTTAATTATCGGCTATCGGTATCGGTTAGAATTTTTCATATCGTGCATCCCTAATATATATATATATATATATATATATATATATATATATATATATATATATATATATATATATATATATATATATATATATATATATATATAT